>NW_028147658.1:0-49084 GCF_008360975.1 Lichenostomus cassidix
CAAAAGTATAAGATATTAACCCTAACCCCAACCCTAACCCTAACCCTAACCCTAACCCTAACCCTAACCCAAATCTAACCCTAACCCTAACCCTGCACTCCTAACCCTAACCCTAACCCTAACCCTAACCCTAACCCTAACCCTAACCCTAACCCTAACCCTAACCCTAACCCTAACCCTAACCCTAACCCTAATCCTAACCCTAACCCTAACCCTAACCCTAACCCTAACCCTAACCCTAACCCTAACCCTAACCCTAACCCTAACCCTAACCCTAACCCTAACCCTAACCCTAACCCTAACCCTAACCCTAACCCTAACCCTAACCTAACTCCCAACCCTAACCCTATCCCAACCCTAACCCTAACCCTAACCCTAACCCTAACCCTACCCCAACCCTAACCCTAACCCTAACACTAACCCTAACCCTAACTCTAACTCCTAACCCTAACCGTAACCCTAACCCTAACCCCCAACCCTAACCCTATCCCAACCCTAACCCTAACCCTAACCCTAACCCTAACCCTACCCTAACCCTAACCCTAACCCTAACCCTAACCCTAACCCTAACCCTACCCAACCCTAACCCTAACCCTAACACTAACCCTAACCCTAACTTTAGCTCCTAACCCTAACCCTAACCCTAACCCTAACCCTAACCCTAACCCTAACCCTAATCCTCACCTAACCCTAACCCTAACCCTAACCCTAACCCTAACCCTAACCCTAACCCTAACCCTAACCCTAACCCTAACCCTAACCCTAACCCTAACCCTAACACTAAACCTAACCCTAACCCTAACCCTAACCCTAACCCTAACCCTAACCCTAACCCTAACCCTAACCCTAACCCTAACCCTAACCCTAACCCTAACCCTAACCCTAACCCTAACCCTAACCTAACTCCTAACCCTGGCTCTGGCCTGGCCTGGCCCTGACTCCTGGCCCTGGCCTGAGCCTAACCGTACACTAACCCTAACCCGTAACCCTAACCCTAACCCTAACCTTAACCTCTAACTCTTGACTTACCCTAACCCTAACCCTAACCCTCACCCTAACCCTAACCCTAACCCTAACCCTAACCCTAACCCTAACCCTAACCCTAACCCTAACCCTAACCCTAACCCTAACCCGCTTACCCTAACCCTAACCCTAACCCTAACCCTAACCCTAACCCTAACCCTAACCCTAACCCTAACCCTAACCCTAACCCTAACCCTAACCCTAACCCTAACCCTAACCCTAACCCTAACCCTAACCCTAACCCTAACCCTAACCCTAACCCTTAACCCTAACCCTAACCCTAACCCTAACCCTAACCCTAACCCTAACCCTAACCCTAACCCTAACCCTAACCCTAACCCTAACCCTAACCCAACCCTAACTCTAACCCTAACCCTAACCCTAACCCTAACCCTAACCCTAACCCCTAACCCTAACCCTAACCCTAACCCTAACCCTAACCCTAACCCTAACCCTAACCCTAACCCTAACCCTAACCCTAACCCTAACCCTAACCCTAACCCTAACCCTAACCCTAACCCTAACCCTAACCCTAACCCTAACCCTAACCCTAATCCCGCCCCCTAACCCTAACCCTAACCCTAATCCCGCCCCCTAACCCTAACCCTGATCCCGCCCCCTAACCCTAACCGGAAATCGAGCTCCGGAACCCGGAAGCGGCATTCCGGAAACCGGAAGTCACCTGCCGGAAGCCGGAAGTGATTCACCGGAACCCGGAAGTGACTCGCCGGAAACCGCAAGTCACATACCGGAACCCGGAAGTGACTCGCCGGAAGCCGGAAGTCGTCATCCGAATGCCGGATGTGTGTCACCGGAACCCGGAACCGGGAACGGGGAAGCCGGAACCGAGTTCCGGAGACCCGAAACCGTAGCCCTACGCCTAATACCCGCCGCCGCATGGGCTTACCTGCATCGCACGTCGTCCGCTGCCCTTCGGGGATGTCGCCGTGCCGCGGCCGTGGCGCTGCGTGCCTTAGGGAGCCGCCGGCCGCTCGCGCGGGGCCGCGGCCGGTTCCGGAGTGCCGGAGCGCAGCGTGCTGACTGCTGCTGCGTCTCGGCGTGCCGCGGCGCTGCTCCGGTTCCCGCGCCGGCGGCGGAGAGCCCTCCGGAGGCTCTCCGCGCGGCGCGCGCCCTGCCGCCTGCTGCGGGCGCCATCTTGCACTGCCCCGGAAGTGACGACGCCGGTGCCTTATGGGATTTGTGGGCGGGGCGTGGGCGGAGCCGACCGGACCGCTTCCTGCCGCCCGTAGCCGTAATACGTGGCCTAGGGGCACCGCGGACACTGTCGCTGATGCTCCCGCATCGATTTGCTCCCCTCGGGAGCCCCCGACATGCGTTCAACCCCTTTTCCGGGCTTTGCGGGCTTCTACTGGACTCGCGCTGTACGGTAGCAACTGCAGGGCTGCCGGAGCGGAGCGGCGGCGCCCCAGGTCAGGTGCGGGGAAGTGGGGGGGGAGGCGGGAGGCACGGTGGACGCGGTAGCCCCGACGGGGAATGGTGGGGGCGCGGCGGCCCCACGAGCCGCGCCGGTGGCGAGGGGGTCGCCGGGGGCGGCCGAAGCCGCCGCGAGGACTGGGGGGGGCACCGCGGCGCCCGGAGAAGCCGGGGACCGCGGCACCTAGAGCCGCCGCGCCAGGGACGCGGGGGACGGGGGGGGCGGCAGCGGCTGGGACCGCGTCGGGAAGCTGGGGGCAGGGCGGCCCCGGCGCCCAGAACCGAGGGGTGGTGGCGGGGGCAACGCAGCGGCACCCGGAGCCGCAGCAGCCAGTATTAGGGCTAGGGAGAACATTAGGGTTACGGCGAGGATTAGGGTTGGGGCTGGGATTAGGGTTAGGGCCGGGATTAAGGTTACTGCGAGGATTAGGGTTGGGGCTGGGATTAGGGTTGCGGCGGGGATTAGGGTTGCGGCGGGGATTAGGGTTGCGGCGGGGATTAGGGTAACAGCGGGGATTAGGGTTACGGCCAGGACTATGGTTGGGGGCAGGATTATGGTTGGGGCCAGGATTAGGGTAATGGCTGGGATTAGGCTTGGGATCTGGTTAAGGTTGGGGTCAGGGACGGGGTCAGGGTGTGGTTAGGATGAGGGTCGGGGTCGGGGTCTGGTTACGATGGGGGTCAGGGTTGGTGTGTGCCTATGGTTAGGGTCTGGGTGGGGGTCAGCGTCTAGTTGAGGTCAGGGTCAGGGTTGGGGCCTGCTTAGGGTCATGGTCGGAGTCTGGTTGGGATCTGTGTCGGGGTTGGGGCCTGCTCAGGGTCACGGTCGGGGTCTGGTTGGGATCTGGGTCGGGGTTGGGGCCTGCTCAGGGTCACGGTCGGGGTGTGGTTGAGGTCAGAGTCAGGGTTGAGGCCTGCTCGGGGTCACGGTCAGGGTCTGGCCGGCGTCAGGGTCGGGGTTGGGGCCTGCTCAGGGTCACGGTCGACGGTCTGGTCGGCATCACGGTCGGGGTAGGGGCCTGCTCAGGGTCAAGGTTGGCATCTGGTCGGCATCAGGGTCGGGATTGGGGCCTGCTCAGGGTCACGGTCGGGGTGTGGTTGAGGTCAGAGTTGGGGTTGGGGCCTGCTTAGGGTCACGGTCCAGGTCTGGTTGAGGTCAGACTCACGGTTGGGGCTTTCTTAGGGTCACGGTCGGGGTCTAGCTGGCATCAGGGTCAGGGTTGGGGCCTGCTTAAGGTCAGGGTCGGAGTCTGGTTGGGATTGGGGTTGGGGTTGGGGCCTTATCGGTGTCAAGATTGGGGTCTGGTGGCATCAGGGTCGGGGTTGGGGCCTCCTTCGGGTCACGGTTGGGGTCTGGTCAGCATGAGGGTCGGGGTTGGGGCCTGCTCAGGGTCAAGGTTGGCGTCTGGTCGGCATCAGGGTCGGGGTTGGGGCCTGCTCAGGGTCACGGTCGGGGTCTGGTCGGCATCGGGGTCGGGGTTGGGGCCTGCTCAGGGTCACGGTCGGGGTCTGGTCGGCATCGGGGTCGGGGTTGGGGCCTGCTTACGGTCACGGTCGGGGTCTGGTCGGCATCAGGGTCGGGGTTGGGGCCTGCTCAGGGTCACGGTCGGGGTCTGGTTGGCATCGGGGTCGGGGTTGGGGCCTGCTCAGGGTCACGGTCGGGGTCTGGATGGCATCAGGGCCAGGGTTGGGGCCTGCTCAGGGTCACGGTCGGGGTCTGCTTGAGGTCAGAGTCGGGGTTGGGGCCCGCTCAGGCTCACGGTCGGGGTGTGGTTGAGGTCAGAGTCAGGGTTGGGGCCTGCTTAGGGTCAGGATCGGGGTCCGGTTGCGGTCAGGCTCACGGTTGGGGCCTGCTTAGGGTCACGGTCGGGGTCTGGTTGGCATCGGGGTCGGGGTTGGGGCCTGCTCAGGGTCACGGTCGGGATCTGGTTGAGGTCAGAGTCGGGGTTGGGGCCTGCTTAGGGTCGGGGCCGGGGTCTGGTAGAGGTCAGGCTCACGGCTGGGGCCTGCTTAGGGTCACGGCCGGGGTCTGGTGGAGGTCAGGCTCACGGCCGGGGCCTGCTTAGGGTCAGGGCCGGGGTCTGGTGGAGGTCAGGCTCACGGCTGGGGCCTGCTTAGGGTCAGGGCCCGGGTCTGGTGGAGGTCAGGCTCACGGCTGGGGCCTGCTTAGGGTCAGGGCCCGGGTCTGGTGGAGGTCAGGCTCACGGCTGGGGCCTGCTTAGGGTCGGGGCCCGGGTCTGGTGGAGGTCAGGCTCACGGCTGGGGCCTGCTTAGGGTTAGGGCCCGGGTCTGGTGGAGGTCAGGGTCGGGGTTGGGGCCTGCCTAGGGTCAGGGTCAGGGTCTGGCTGGCTTGGGGGTCGGGGTTGGGGCCTGCTTCAGGTCAGGGTCACGGCTAGGGTTACGGCCAGGGTTAGGGTTTTGGTCGGGATTACGGTTGGGGCCGGGATTAGGGTTAGGATTCCTTAGGGTTATGGCCAGGACTAGGGTTAGGATTCGTTAGGGTTACGGCCGGGACTAGGGTTAGGATTCCTTAGGGTTACGGCCGGGACTAGGGTTAGGATTCCTTGGGGTTACGGCCGGGGTTAGGGTTAGGATTCCTTAGGGTTACGGCCGGGGCTAGGGTTAGGATTCCCTAGGGTTACGGCCGGGGTTGGGGTTAGGATTCCTTAGGGTTACAGCCGGGACTAGGGTTATGGCCAGGACTACAGTTGGGGGCAGGATTGGGGTTGGGGCCACGATTGGGGTGAGGGCCAGGATTACGGTTAGGGCCAGGATTAGGGTTAGGGCTAGGATTGGGGTTGGGGCCAGGATTGGGGTTAGGGCCAGGGTTAGGGTTATAGCTGGGATTGGGGTCGGGGCTGGGATTAGGCTTGGGATCTGGTTAGGGTTAGGGTCAGGGACAGGGTCAGGGTGTGCTTAGGATGAGGGTCAGAGTCAGGGTCAGGGTCTGGTTGAGGTCAGAGTCAGGGTTGGGGCCTGCTCAGGGTCACGGTCCGGGTGTGGTTGAGGTCAGACTCGGGGTTGGGGCCTGCTTAGGGTCACGGTCGGGGTCTGGTCGGCATCAGGGTCGGGGTTGGGGCCTGCTTAGGGTCATGGTCGGGGTGTGGTTGAGGTCAGAGTCGGGGTTGGGGCCTGCTTAGGGTCACGGTCGGGGTCTGGTGGTCATCAGGGTCAGGGTTGGGGCCTGCTCAGGGTCACGGTCGGGGTCTGTATGGGATCAGGGTCGGGGTTGGGGCCTGCTCAGGGTCACGGTCGGGGTCTGTATGGGATCAGGGTTGGGGTTGGGGCCTGCCCAGGGTCACGGTCGGGGTCTGGTCGGCATCAGGGTCGGGGTTGGGGCCTGCTCAGGGTCACGGTCAGGGTCTGGTCGGCATCAGGGTCGGGGTCGGGGCCTGCTTAGGGTCACGGTCGGGGTGTGGTTGAGGTCATAGTCGGGCTTGGGGCCTGCTTAGGGTCACGGTCGGGGTGTGGTTGAGGTCAGAGTCGGGCTTGGGGCCTGCTTAAGGTCACAATTGGGGTCTGGTCGGCATCAGGGTCGGGGTTGGGGCCTGCTTAGGGTCACAGTCGGGGTCTCGTCGGCATCAGGGTCGGGGTTGCAGCCTTCTCAGGGTCACGGTCGGGGTCTGGTCGGCATCAGGGTCGGGGTTGCGGCCTGCTCAGGGTCACGGTCGGGGTCTGGTCGGCATCAGGGTCGGGGTTGCGGCCTGCTCAGGGTCACATTTGGGGTCTGGTCGGCATCAGGGTCGGGGTTGGGGCCTGCTCAGGGTCACGGTCGGGGTCTGGTCGGCATCAGGGTCGGGGTTGGGGCCTGCTCAGGGTCACGGTCAGGGTCTATATGGGATCAGGGTTGGGGTTGGGGCCTGCTCAGGGTCACGGTCAGGGTGTGGTCGGCATCGGGGTCGGGGTTGGGGCCTGCTCAGGGTCACGGTCGGGGTCTGGTCGGCATCGGGGTCGGGGTTGGGGCCTGCTCAGGGTCACGGTCGGGGTCTGGTCGGCATCGGGGTCGGGGTTGGGGCCTGCTTAAGGTCAGGGTCACGGCTAGGGTTACAGCCAGGGTTAGGGTTTTGGTCGGGATTACAGTTGGGGCCGGGATTAGGGTTAGGATTCCTTAGGGTTACGGCCAGGACTAGGGTTCCGATTCCCTAGGGTTACGGCCGGGACTACGGTTACGAGTCCCTAGGGTTACGGCCGGGACTAGGGTTACGGTTGGCATTAGGGTTACGGCCAGGACTATGGTCGGGGGCAGGATTGGGGTTGGGGCCAGGATTAGGGTTGCGGCCAGGATTAGGGTAGGGGCTGGGATTAGGCTTGGGATCTGGTTAAGGTTAGGGTCGGGGACAGGGTTAGGGTCGGGGCTGGGATTAGGCTGGGGATCTGGTTAAGGTTAGGGTCAGGGACAGGGTCAGGGTGTGGTTAGGATGAGGGTCAGGGTCTGGGTCAGGGTCTGGTTGGGATCAGGCTCACGGTTGGGGCCTGCTCAGGGTCACGATTGGGGTGTGGTTGAGGTCAGAGTCGGGGTTGGGGCCCGCTCAGGGTCACAGTTGGTGTGTGGTTGAGGTCAGAGTCGGGGTTGGGGCCCGCTCAGGGTCACGGTCGGGGTGTGGTTGAGGTCAGAGTCGGGGTTGGGGCCCGCTCAGGGTCACGGTCGGGGTGTGGTTGAGGTCAGAGTCGGGGTTGGGGCCTGCTCAGGGTCACGGTCGGGGTCTGGTTGAGGTCAGAGTTGGGGTTGGGGCCTGCTCAGGGTCACGGTCGGGGTGTGGTTGAGGTCAGAGTCGGGGTTGGGGCCTGCTCAGGGTCACGGTCGGGGTGTGGTTGAGGTCAGAGTTGGGCTTGGGGCCTGCTTAAGGTCACGGTTGGGGTCTGGTTGGCATCAGGGTCAGGGTTGGGGCCCGCTCAGGGTCACGGTCGGGGTGTGGTTGAGGTCAGAGTCAGGGTTGGGGCCTGCTTAGGGTCAGGATCGGGGCCTGGTCGGCATCAGGGTCGGGGTTGGGGCCTGCTCAGGGTCACGGTCGGGGTCTGGTCGGCATCAGGGTCGGGGTTGGGGCCTGCTCAGGGCCATGGTCAGGGTCTGGTTTGGGTCAGGGTTGGGGTTGGGGCCTGCTCAGGGTCACGGTTGGGGTGTGGTCGGCATCGGGGTCGGGGTTGGGGCCTGCCTAGGGTCAGGGTTGTGGCTAGGATTACGGCTGGGATTAGGGTTACGGCCGGCATTAGGGTTACGGCCGGGACTAGGGTTCCGATTCCCTAGGGTTACGGCCGGGACTAGGGTTCCGATTCCCTAGGGTTACGGCCGGGACTAGGGTTAGGATTCCTTAGGGTTACGGCTGGGATTAGGGTTGTGGCCAGGTCTACGGTTGGGGCCAGGATTGGGGTTGGGGCCAGGGTTGGGGTTGGGGCTGGGATTAGGGTAATGGCTGGGATTGGG
Source organism: Lichenostomus cassidix (assembly GCF_008360975.1). Lineage (NCBI taxonomy): Eukaryota > Metazoa > Chordata > Aves > Passeriformes > Meliphagidae > Lichenostomus > Lichenostomus cassidix. Next base: position 7,880 of record NW_028147658.1, read on the forward strand.
GTTGGGGCTGGGATTGGCGTTGGGGCCTGGATTGGGGTTAGGTCTGGGATTAGGGTTAGGGCTGGGATTGGGGTTAGGGCTGGGATTGGGGTTGTTGGGGCCAGGATTGGGGTTGGGGCCAGGATTGGGGTTAGGGCTGGGATTGGGGTTCGGGCTGGGATTAGGGTAATGGCTGGGAGTGGGGTCGGGATCTGGGATTGGGGTCAGGCCTGGGATTGGGGTCGGGATCTGGTTAAGGTTAGGGTCAGGGAAAAGGGTTGGGGTTAGTTGTCCTGAATGTAGTGGTGGTTCTCTGGCGTGTATGGGTTGTGTGTGTTGTGTTGTGTATATGTATAGTCATTGTTGTTCTTACCTTATGCAGCATAATGACCACAATTGTGGTCATTATGATCATTCTCTTCTAGTACTGCTGATTGCTGTTAACATGGTCCTTGTCGTCACTGGGGTGGGTATCTTCATTGTGCTTGTATAGGTGCTTGCCCTCCTGCTGCAAAGTGTCTTAATTGTAAAGACTTGAAAATCATAGGTGCCTGCAACAAGGAAAATGACAACCATAGTTATCATGCGAATCAATGCAATTATGCTAATGAACCAGCCCTAACTATGCTATGCACGGAGTCATTCATAACTTCATCACCCTCATTATGCTAATGATCATAATACCCCAGTGATGCAAAAGACCTTCTTCCTTATGGTAATGACATGTATTATGCCAAGTACCCTGCCATTGCTGATTACCCTAATGATGCCAATAACCCCAAGTATGCTAACAACCCCAATTATGCTAAGCATCTTCATTATGCTAACAACCCCCTAATGATGCTAACAACCCCCTAATGATGCTAACAACCCCCTAATGATGCTAACAAACAACCCCTGATAATGCTCAGTTCCCTGATTATGCCAATCAACACCTTAATTACACAAATAATTATCTTTATTATGCTAGCATCCCTCATGATGCTGATTACCCTACATAGGCAAGCAATTCTACACATGCTAAAAACATTAACAATACCAAGCATCTGACAGACACTAATGACCTCGTGATGCTAATTACCCCTAACCCAGAGCACTGTCATTACTATCAATACTGTAACAACCCTAACCCTCGACAGACCCCCTCCTGACCACACCCCCTATTCACTGCACCTGGGCCCCTTCGCAACCCGAACCCTAGACCACGCCCCCTGACGACTCAGACCCGCCCCTTTGCAACCCTCTCCCTAGACCACGCCCCCTGAACGCACCCCTAATCGTAACCCTAACCCTGATCCCTTGCACCTGATCCCTTGGCACTGTAGTGTCATATTACCCTCATCTATACCCTCACTGTAGCCCTAAAACCTGATCCCCTGCACCTGACCCCTTGGCCCTGTTCCCTCACCCTCATGGTGACCCTCATCCTCATCCTCACTGTAATGATGACTCCTGATCCCTACACCTAATCCCTTGTCCCTGCTCCCTCACCCCACCCTCTTCCTCACCCTCGCTATAAGCCTTTTACAGTACCCTATAACCCCTGATCCCTGCACCCGATCCCTTTACCCTACACCCCCACCCTCACCCGCGCTGTACCGAGCATGCGCGATGCCGTGGACTACCAAAATGGCGTCGGCATCGCTCGAGCATGCGCGGTACGGACGACAACCAAAATGGCGCCCGCATCGCTCGAGCATGCGCGATACGGTGGACTACCAAAATGGCGTCGGCATCGCTCGAGCATGCGCGGTACCGTGGACTACCAAAATGGCGTCGGCATCGCTCGAGCATGCGCGGTACGGACGACAACCAAAATGGCGCCCGCATCGCTCGAGCATGCGCGGTACGAACGACGGCCAAAATGGCGTCGGCTGGCTCGAGCATGCGCAGTTGTGACGCGTTCGAAAAGGGCGGCCGCGGGGTATTCTCAGGGGGTTTAGGAACGTACCTGGCTGCCTGAACGAAATGGGCACCCCGAGAGTGCCGCCGCGGCGCCTCGCGAGCCTTGTGGGCTTGCGGGAAAGAGCGACGGCGCGGTCGGGGCGGGGGGAGCTGCCGAGATCCCTGCGTTCAGGGATACGCACCGGCGCCGTCGGCCGAACGGCGGCCACGCCCCTCGGCGCCCCGGCCCGCCCCTGGCCGCCAAGCCCCGCCCCGGCCCGCCCCTCTCCGCCCCGGCCCGCCTCTCCCCGCCCCTCGGCTCCGAGCCCCTCAAGAGGGGCCCCCCGGCGCCGCCCGCGAGACCCCTAGGAGCACCAGCGGCGGACGAGGAGCGGCGGAGCGGCGGCGGCTACGGTGAGGCAGCGGAAGGTGAGCGCCGGCGGCGGCCGGGCGGCGGCGGGAGCGGAGGGGCGGAGGGGCGGCGGAGCACCGGCCGCGGAGCGCCGGCGCGCCGCCGCCAGCGCTCCGGGGCCGGGCGGCGGCGGCGGCGCGGCGGCGGGGGGCGGAGGCGGCGGACACCGGCCGCGGAGCGCCGGCGGCGGCCAAGCGCCGCCGGCTCCAGGCCGGGCGGCGGCGCGGAGCGCCGGCGGCGGCGGAGCGGCGCGGAGGAGCGGCGGAACACCGGCCGCGGACGCCGGCGGCGGCCGAGCGCCGCCGACGCTCCGCGGCTGAGCGGCGGGGCCACCGGCAGCGGCAGCGGAGGGCGGCGGACACCGGCCGCAGGCGCGGCGGCGGCCAGCGCCGCCGGCGGCTCCGGGGCGCGGCGGGACCACCGGCGGCGGCGGCGGCGGAGGGGCGGCGGAACACCGGCCGCGGGCGCCGGCGGCGGCCCAGCGCCGCCAGCGCTCTGGGGCCAGGCGGCGGCGGCGGCGGCCGAGGGCGGAGGGCACCGGCCGCGGAGCGGCGGCGGCGGCGGGAGCGGCCGGGCGGAGAACCGGCCGCGGAGCGCCGGGCGGCCAGAAGGCCGTGCCGCGCCCAGGCCGGCGGCGGCGGCGCGGCGGCGGGGAGCGGCAGCGGCGGAGAACCCGCGCGGCGGCGCGGCGGAGCGAGGAGCGGCGGAGAACCGCGCGAAGCCGGCGGCGGCGCCAGCGCCGACGCTCCGCGGCCGGGCGGCGGCGGCGGCGTGCGGAGCGGAGGAGCGGCGGAGAACCGGCCGCGGAGCGCCGGCGGCGGCCGAGCGGCGCGGCGGGGCAGCGGCGGTGGACTGCCGGGCGGCGGCCGAGCTGGCGCGGGGGCGCGTGGACTGCCGGGCAGCGGCGACGGCGCTCCGCGGCTGAGTGCCGGCTGCGGCGGAGCTGCGGGAGAGGTGGCGGAGCGGCGCCGGTGGAGCGGCGGGGGCGGCGGCGTGGGCGGCGGCGGCGACGGCGGAGCGCCGGCGGACTGCAGGTGAAGCCGGCGGCGACCCCGGTCGAGAGGCCGGTGGAGGCTGGGGGGTCTGTTGCGCGCAGAGCGGTACAGGTTTCCTGAGTCGCCGGGGGAGCGGCGGCGCCTGCCGCCGAGGGGGGGGGGGGCGGCGGCAGCGGCGGCAGCAGCACTCGCCGCCGCCGATAGACAGTGGTGGGGGACCCGCCCGCCCGGGCTGCGTCTCCGGGGAGGGGAGGTGGATGTCCCGGCGGCGGCAGCAGTTTGTTTGCGGCGCAAAGGAAACGGGGACGGCCAGCCTCAGCTGCATCCCCGTGCCGGGAGTCTGGGGGGGGGGGCCACGCCGGCCGCGGCCGCGTCCTGGCGCCGGGAAGGGGGGGGGGCGCGGGCGGCGGCGGCAGCGTCCCCGCGCCGGGAACGGGACGGGGGGGGCCCCGACGGCGGCGGCCGCGTCCCCGCACCGGGTCCTGCGCGCTCGCGGCCCGGCTGCTCGGGTGTCTGCGGCACGGACTGACTGCGGGCTGTGGGGGCTGTCCGGTCAGCGCGGCACCTGGGCAGGTAAGAAGGAGATACTGGAAAACAGCACGTGATCCACACTGAGTGGCACACACATACAGGAACGTCGGGGACGATGGAACGGGCAGGGAGTGGAGGACCTGCAGCGGCTGGCCACCGCGAGGCGTGGGTGGAGCCGGTGTTCGGGGCGCTCGGGTGGAGGCTGAGCCGGGACGCTGTGCAGGTGGAGCGGCTGCTGCCGGGACGGGAGAGTGCGTAGCCCTGTTGTGTGGGCTCTGGTGCTTTCGGTGTGTTTACCAGGACCTTGAGATGGAATAGTCGGTCCTTTCAGAAAAATGCATTTTTTGGAACACTAGGTATGGCTTCTGGACTTTCGCACAGATGTACGAGCTGTTCGGCTGATGAGCATCACCACCCCCAGAAACACCTGGAGATGGTTACCTGATGAGCATCACCACCCCCAGAAACACCTGCTGACGGTTGCCTGATGAGCATCACCACCCCCAGAAACACCTGCTGACGGTTGCCTGAGGAGCAGCAACCCGGTAAGCAGCAGCTGAGTATAATAATATATCTAGTATATGTATGTTACATAAATTTTATGTATTTTATGTGGATATATGAAATATAGATATTATACGTATCATATTTGGCTATAAAATGTGTAGTAGGTAATATATATTATCTGTATTGGCTATATCATGTGTGGTATATATGAAATATATGGAATGTATGTTAGGTATTATACATATAATATATATGGTATATAATGGAATTCATATATTTGTATATGTTACTATATGTCTGATGTCTTGCATAGTATATATACATTTTATTTATAATATATATTATATGTAGAAATATATATAATTTGGTAATGGGAAAAAAAAAAAAAACAGGAAAAAAAGGAAAAAGCACGGATGCTAGGGAACAGAGATGCACCCGAGGTGGCATGCTCCCTTAAAAAAAAAAAAAAAAAAAAAATTAAAATTGAAATAAAGGCACCATGGCAGAGGAAAAGGAAAAGACATTGAGCAAACAAACCAAAAGCGCATGGAACCGGAAAAAAAAAGGTGGAACTAGCTGTACATGAGGAGCAAAGCATTGAAATGAAGGTGGAAAACCAAAGCAGGTAAGAACCATCAGGTTTGTACGTGACTGCGGGGGCTAAGTGAATGTTTGTACTTGTCAAAGATGGTAAGTAGGCACACAGGGGTAAGAATGAAGTCATTGTTTCCTGGTTTGGGCACTTCCTTGCTGTTCAAGTGCCTGGTAATGGTATGCAGATGTAGCAGACAGCTCAGTTTTTTACTGTTTCTCTCCTAGACAGGTTTCTTTGAAAGTCACAAAGTTCTCCGAGGGGAATGCCTTAGAAATGCAACACGGCAGCCTGGAAGGGAGGTGAGTCCGCTCCTACGGCGTCCCGTTGTGCGCAGGTACCATTTATGAAGGAGCTTATAACGTTTTGTATAAATGCCTGTGAAGGAAATGATGTGGAGAACACATACTCAGGCGGTGGGTCCTGTCACTGTCACCTGTCAGTAGGTACGAGACACAGAAGGAGAGAGAAGAGAAGAGAAGAGAGGAAAAGAAGATTGGAAGGACAGGTAGGGGCACATAACAGGACAGCGACAGAGCATATGACCGGGCCGTGGTTCCCGGCGGGCGTTGTGATGTGGGTTCACTCCTTCGGGGAAGGCGTGCGCCGATGCCCGGGCCTGTCCCCCTGGTAAAACTGGGTCGGTGTCTCGCGGCGGGCTCCAGATGTGTCGATGCGAATGCGGTGCTGTGGTGCCAGGCCTAGGCCTGCGGAGACTGTGCGATGCGTCCGGAAATGCTGCTAGGTAACTGTGACGGGAAAATGGCGTGGCTGAGGACTGTGGGGCTGGGGGAGGCTTTCCACAGGTGGGCCAAGGAGGATAGCTGTGGCCTGCGTGAGACGGGAGCTTATCACATCTATCCCGAGGGCTCCCGTTCCCCCCTGAGCTGCTGGACAGTGTATACAAACCTGCTTCCTGCGGGCATATCCTCTTCGCCCGCTGCATACTGAGGCCTAGAAGATTTGAAGTGGAGCTGCTGGCTTTGATCTTAGTGCATACATACACAGCTGTCCCACAAGGTGAGATGACCTAGGAATAATTTTTCATGCTTGTAATGTGCTGCCTGACTGTCACTGCAAAGCAGCTGCGTGCAGGGAGCCTTTTGGATGGACTTGTATATGGATGTTTGGTTGAGAAAGATTTATGAGTCTATGACAGAAATCCCTAGAGTGGAATTTGATGTGTATTTCATGTGGCTCTTTCGGTGACTGTATTCGTGTGCTTCACAGGGCTGCCTTCATTGCGAGGCTACTGCATCCATGTGGAGCTACATCTGCTGGCACTGGGCGTGATTGTCAAGGCGGACGTGGAGAACAAAGTGTCCTGCTGGAGCCTTCACCTCTGGCTGTCCTCGGTACGTGGATAAGGGAAGGTATGTGTCGTGTTTCAAACGTGTCAGAGTTGCCATACTGCACGGTATGTGTTGCTGAGAAGCGGACGTGGAGCATTTTTGCTTTCATCCCTGTTTAGGCAGGCATTTGGTAGCGAGATGGATAAGTGCCAAGAGATATGTGTGTGCATACACATCATCGTGCACAGCGTGTTTACAAGCTTGGTGCAATAACTGTGGCACCTGTGAGTGGTAAGTGACGTGTGCGAGACGTGGGAGGAAGGTACTGGAAAGCGTGGCAGTTCCGTGGGGAACAAGTGCTACAAAGGCGATGGCCTTGAAATGCGAGGTAGCGGGCTGCAAGTGGGGTGACTGCACTCCTACAGTGGCCTGAAGTGTTCACACAGTGGTCCTGATGAAAGTGAAAACGTGCAGAGGATACCCTCGCACAGTGTGTCCTCTCACTTGGATTTCTTTCTAGGTATGAGACGCGAGGAGTGACAAAAAGACGCCAGGAAAGAAAAAAAAAGAGAGTGGAAAAGAGAAGACGTGCCTGCACAGAAAGGCTCACAGACCTATGGCAACACTGCGTGGGTCCTGAGGGCACCGTGACGTCAGGTAATGGACCCCGTAGCCACGGGACGGTGGCCGGAGTTGTCCCCCTGGGAAAGTGGGCTCAGTGTGTGGCAGCAGGCTCAGCATCTGTTGCTCGATATGCACTGCTGTGGTATGTGGCCTAGCACTGCGGACAGTGTGGAATGGATTGAAAACACCCTGTAAGGTGCCTGTGACATAGGAAATGGCAAGCTTATGTCATGTAAGGGTAGGTGAGGCTTCCCACAGCTGAGGCAAAGAGGATAGATGTCTGTGGCACGGGAGCGGAGCTTACGGCAGGTACCCGAAGGCCTCCTGCTTCCCCCTGAGGTGGGGGAGAGTATGTACAAACCTAGTTCCTGCCGGCATGTACGAGCCTGGATCCTGCGAGCGTTTACTGTTCGCCCGCTGCATGCTGAGGCCTGGACAATTCAGAGGGCGTTCTCGGGCTTGGGCATTATTGCCTACACGCCTGTCCCGGACGGTGAGATGGCTGAGAAGTAATTCTCCGTGAATATAACAAGGTGGCTGCCTGTCAGTGCGAAGTATCTGTCTTGAGGGAGGCCTGTGGATGGAGATCTGTAGGAATGATGGAGTGAGGAAGGAGGATGAATGTGTGACAGCAATCCCTGAAATGGAATGGTATGTGGGTGTTCAGGTCGGTACATACTATTATTACATGGCAAAAAAGACCGTGAGTGGCTTAGTGAGAAGGATCAAGTCTGTCAAATGACAGAGAAGGGGGCAATGAGGGGGTTCCTGATTGTATAAGAGTGTTGTAAAAGCTTTAGGAAAGAAGGCAGCTTAAAATGTCTTGCTGACAGGTATGGCAAGGGATGTACAGGGTCACTGACAGTATTTGTGTGTTTCACAGGGCTGCCTGCATTGCAAGGGTAATGCATCCATATGGAGCAACGTGTGCTGGCACAGGGTGGGATTGTGAAGGCAGACATTTAGAAGACATTGCCCTGCTGGAGCCTTCACATCGGGATGTCCTCTGATGTGAATATGGGAAGGTATGTCTGGTATTTAAAGAGTGTCATAGTATACATAGCAGGAGGTATGTCTTGGTGAGAAACAAACACAGAGCACCTGAGTTCTCATACATGTTGAGGCAGAGGTTTGGAACAGAAATAGAGAGGTGGCAAGAGATATTCTGTGTGCATACAGAAAACTATGCAGGTTGCGTTTACAAACTGCATGCAAAAATTGTGACACCTGTGAGTTGCAAGTGACCCGTCTAAGAGATCGGAGGTAGGTGCTTGAAGGGATTACAGTTCTGTGCAAAGTGTTACAAAGGAAATGGCTTGGAATGCAAAGTAGCACTCTGGGTGTGAGGTGAGTGCACTCATGCGGTAGCCTGTTGTGTTTCCATACTGCTGTTCATGACAATGACAAGGGTGTCTATAAACACCTCAGAATTAAATGAGGGGCAAAGGACACCTTCACACTGTGTGTCCTCTCCCTTGGATTTGCTCATAGGTATGAGACACAAGGAGCAAAAGAGGACAGAAAAAGCGGTGGAACAACAGATGGCCTCACAGCCAGGGACAGGAACAAAGCTTTATCGGCACTGCGTGAGTCACCGCAGCATCGTGACATCGATTCGTGGACCCTGAAGCGATGGCACTGTGCCCAGGCCTGTCCCCCCGGGCGAGTGGGATCGGTGAGTTGCAGCAGACTCCACATCTCTTGCTTTCAATGCACTCCTGTGGTATGTGGCCTAGCACTGTGCAGGGCCCCTAAGGAGTAGAAAGGGCCTGTAAGGTGCCTGTGACGTGAAAATGGCACGGTTATTTCATGTGCGGCTGGGTGAGGCTTTCCACGGGGGGGCCAAAGAGGATGCTTGTGTATTGCGTGAGACCGCAGCTTACCGCACGTACCCCGAGGCCTCCCGATCCGCCCTGAGCTGCGGGACGGTCTGTACGAACCCGGTTCCTGCAGGCACATCCTCCTCGCCCGCTGCATACTGAGGCCTAGTGGATTTGCTGTGCAGCTCCTGGCTCGGGTCTTAGTGCATACACAGCTGTCCCAGAAGGTGAGATGACCTAGGAATAATTTTCCATCCGTGTAAAGAGCGGGCCCATTGTCCCTGCAAAGCGGCAGTGTGCAGGGACACTTGTGGATGGAGTGGTATATGGATGTTTGCTGAGCAAGGACAAGCAGTGTGTGACAATTATCCCTGAAATGGAATGCTATGTGGATGTTTGGGCCACTGCAGATTCTGAGTATGTCACAAGAGACCCACAGAGTGGCTTAGTGAGAAAGATGAAGTATGTGAAATGACACAGAAGGGGGTAATGAGGGGATTCATGATTGTATAAGAGTGTTAGAAAAGCTGTAGGAAAGAAGGTGGCCATAAATGTCTCGCTGACAGGGATGGGCAGGGATGGACGGTGTCAGTGACGGGATTTGTGTGTTTCAAAGGGCTGCCTGTGTCACAATGGTGCTGCATCCATGTGGAGCTACATGTGCTGGCATTGGGTGTGACAGTGAAGATGGAAATGGAGAAGAATCTGTCCTGTTGGAGCACACAGTTGTGGCTGTCCTACAGATGTGGATATGGGAAGGTATGTGTTGTGTTTGAGAAGTGTTGCAGTTGCCATAGTAGGAGGCATGCTTTGCTGAGAAGCAAAAGCGGAGGGGTTGAGGTATTGTACGTGCTGAGGCAGAGATTGGAGAGTGAAAGTGAGAAGTGCAAAGAGATCCTCTGTGCGCATGTAGAGAATTGTGCGAGGTGTGTTGATAGACTGGGTGCGGTACTTGTGAGATGACACCTGTGATTTGTAAGTGCCATGGGTAAGACATGGGAGGTAGGTGCTGCAAGGAATTGGAGTTCTGAACAGAAAGAGTGCTACGATGGAAATGGCTTTGCAATGCAACACGGTAGGCTGCAACTAAGTCCACTCCTACAGTGTCCTCCTGTGTGTACATAGTTGTTTTGATGGAATTTGTGACATTCTGTAGAAATAGCAGTGGAGGAATGAATATGCAAAGGAGATCCTCAGACAGTGTGTCCTCTCATTGTCATTTGTTAGTAGCTATAAGGCACAAGCACAAAGCAATGTGAGCGGTCCATGGGTCCCAGGAGCATCCTGACGTAGGTTAATATAGCCCGAAGTCATGGGCCGATGGCCAGGCCTGTCCCCCTGGCAAAGCAGGGGCAGCATCTTGCAGCAGGCTGCAGCTGTGTGAATATATATGCCATGCTGCAGTGAAAGGCCTATCACTGCAGAGCATGTAGAAGGCATTGAAAGACCCTGTAAGGTAACTGTGACATGAAAATGGCATGGTTATGGCATGGGGGGATGCGTGAAGATTTCCACAGGTGGGCCAGGGAGGGTAGATGTTTATGGCCTGTAAGCACAGACGACAGCATGTAGGCAAAGGCCTCCTGTTCCCCCCTCAGCTGGGGGACAGTGGGTAGAAACCTGCTTCCTGCAAGGGTATCCTCTGGACCTGATGCATGCTGAGGCTTCCACAGCTTGGAGTGCAGCTGCAGGCTTTGACCTCTTGCAGAAGGTGAGATGAGCGAGGAATAATTTTCCCTGGATTTGATCAGCTAGCTAGGTGGCTGGTTGGCTGGCTGGTTGGCTGGCTGGCTGGCTGGTGGGCTGGCTGGCTGGCTGGCTGGCTGGCTAGCTAGCTGGCTGGCAGGCTGGCTGGTTGGTTGGCTGGTTGGTTGGCTGGCTGGCTGGCTGGCTGTCAGTCAGTCAGTCAGTCAGTCACAGCAAAGTAGCTGTCTTAAGGGAGACTGGTGAATAGAGGTGTATATGAATGTTTTGCTGAAGAAGAATGATGAGTACATGATAACCCTCCCTGGAATGGAATTGTACATGGAGGTTTGGGTCAGGAAGTAGGAGGAGTATAGAACAAGAAAGCCTGGGAGCAGGTAAGTGACAAGGATGAAGTAGGTGAATGGGCTTAGAAGAAGGCACTGATGGGGTTATGCATTGTAGAAGAGGCTTGCAAAAGCTGGAGGAAAGAACATGTCTTGAACTGTCTCGGTGACAGGGAACGGGCAGGGATGTACAGGTTGCAGTAACAGCCTTTGTGTGTTTCACAGGGTTGCCTGTATTGCAAGGACACTACATCCGTGTGGAGCTCCGTGGACTGGCACTCGGTGTGATTGTCAAGGCAGAAATGGCAAAGAATCTGTCCTCAGGGAGCATGCAGCTCTGGCTGTCCTAAGCATGCTGATATGAGAAGGTATGTGTCACGTTTCAAAAGTGTTGCACTTGCCACAGCAGGAGGCATGCATTGCTGAGAAGCAAGCATGGAGCACTTGAATTTTGCTACATGCTCAGGCATAGATTTGAAAGAGAAAAGCACAAAGAGATACTGTGTGCACATAGGGAGAATGATACTGTATGCACATAGGCAGAGATGCACAGGTCGTGTTTACAGGCTCGCTGCAGTAATTGTGAGACCTGTGAGGTGTAAGTGGCATGTGTAAGACACGGTAAGACATGTCTAGGAGGTCGATGTTGCAAAGAATTGCAGTTATGAGCAGAAAGGGTGCTACGAAGGCAAGGGCTTTGAAATGCAGGACGGCAGGCCCAAAAGTGATGGAAATCCACTCCTACAGCGCCCTCTGGTGTCGAGGTAGTGTTTCGGATGGAACTTGGGACGTTCTCTAGAAATACCTGGGAAGGAATGGATGTGCAAAGGAGTCCCTGGCAGGTTGTGCCCTGTCACTGGCATCTGGTGTTAGGTTTGAAAGACACAAGGACAGAGAGGAAGAGAAAAAGAAGAGGGGAGGGACAGGTAGGGCCACAGGAACAAACATGGACAAAGCAGTGTGAGCGATCCACAGGTCCCGGGGCCATCCTGAGGTGGCTTAATGTAGCCTGAAGTCATGGGTCGATGGCCAGGCCTGTCCCCCTGGCAAAGCAGGGGCAGCGTCTTGCAGCAGGCTGCAGATGTGTGGATATACATGCATTGCTGCGGTGCAAGGCCTAGCACTGCAGAGCATGTCAAATGCATTGAAACACCCTGTAAGGTAAGTGTGACATGCAAATGGTATGGTTATGGCATGTGGGGCTGGATGAGGATTTGCACGGGTGGGCCAAGGAGGGTAGATGTTTATGGCCTGGGAGCACAGATGACAGCATGTAGGCAAAGGCCTCCTGTTCCCCCCTGAGCTTGGGGACAGTGGGTACAAACCTACTTCCTGCAAGCATATCCTCTTTGCTCGGCGCACGCTGAAGCTTGGACCGTTTGGAGTGCAGCTCCAGGCTTGGACCTCTCACAGAAGGTGAGATGACTGAGGAATAGTTTTCCCTGAATGTGATCAGATAGCTAGCTAGCTAGGTAGCTAGGTAGGTAGGTAGGTGGCTGGCTCACTGTCACTCCGTGAGTGAGTAAGTGCAAAGTAGCTGTCTTGAGGAAGACTGGTGGATACAGGTGTATATGAGTGTTTAGGTGAAGACAAATGATGACTACGTGATAACCCTCCCTGGAATGGAATGCTACGTGGATTTTTGGGTCAGGAAGTAGGAGGAGTATGGAACAGGAAAGCCTGGGAGTGGGTTGGTGACAAGGATGAAGTAGGTGAATGGGCATAGAAGGAGGCACTGAGCGGGTTATGGATGGTAGAGAAGTGTTGCAAAAGCTGGAGGAAAGAATGTGGCTTGAAGTGTCTCTGTGACAAGGAACATGCAGGGATGTACAGGTTGCAGCAACAGTATTTCTGTGTTTCACCAGGTTCCCTGTATGACAAGGGCACTACATGCATGTGGAGCTCCATGGGCTGGCACATGGTTTGAGTGTCAAGGCAGAAATGGAGAAGAATCTGTCCTCAGGGAGCATGCAGCTCTGGCTTTCCAAAGTATGCTGATATGAGAAGGTATGTGTCACATTTCAAAAGTGTTGCACTTGCCAGAGCAGGAGGCATGCATTGCTGAGAAGCAAGCATGGAACACTTGAATTTTGCTACATGTTCAGGCATAGTTTTGACAGAGAGAGGGAAAAGTACAAAGAGATACTGTGTGCACATAGGGAGAGTGATACTGTATGCACATAGGCAGAGTTCCACCAGTCATGTTTACAGGCTGGGTGCAATAATTGTGAGACCTGTGAGGTGTGAGTGGCATGAGTAAGACACGGTAAGACATGTCTAGGAGGTCTATGTTGCAAAGAATTGCAGTTATGAGCGGAAAGGGTGCTACGAAGGCAAGGGCTTTGAAATGCAGGACGGCAGGCCCAAAAGTGATGGAAATCCACTCCTACAGCGCCCTCTGGTGTCGAGGTAGTGTTTCTGATGGAACTTGTGACGTTCTCTAGAAATACCTGGGAAGGAGTGGATGTGCAAAGGAGACCCTCACATGTTGTGTCCTGTCAATGGCATGTGGTCTTAGATTTGAAAGACACGAGGACAGAGAGGAAGGGAAGAGGAGAGGAGGGACAGGTAGGGCCACAGGAACAAACACAGACACAGCAACAGGAGCGGTCCATAGGTCCCGGGGGCATCCTGAGGTGGCTTAATATAGCCCGAAGTCTTGGGCCGATGGCCAGGCCTGTCACCCTGGCAAAGCAGGGTCAGCATCTTGCAGTAGGCTGCAGATCTGTGGATTTATATGCAGTGCTGCCATGAAAGGCCTAGCACTGCACAGCATGTGGAATGCATAAAAAGACCCTGTAAGGTAACTGTGACATGAAAATGGCATGTGTGTAGCATGTGGGGCTGGATGAGGGTTTGCACAGGTGGGCCAGGGAGGGTAGATGTTTATGGCCTCTAAGCACAGATGACAGCATGTAGGCAAAGGCCTCCTGTTCCCCCCTCAGCTGGGGGACAGTGGGTACTAACCTGCTTCCTGCAAGGGTATCCTCTGGACCTGATACATGCTGAGGCTTCCACAGCTTGGAGTGCAGCTGCAGGCTTTGACCTCTTGCAGAAGGTGAGATGACTGAGGAATAATTTTCCCTGGATTTGATCAGATAGCTAGCTGGCTGGCTGGCTGGCTGGCTGGCTACCTAGCTAGCTAGCTGGCTGGCTGGCTGGCTGGCTGGCTGGCTGGCTGGCTACCTAGCTAGCTAGCTAGCTAGCTGGCTGGCTGGCTGGCTGGCTACCTACCTACCTAGCTAGCTGGCTGGCTGGCGGCTGGCTGGCTGGCTGGCTACCTAGCTAGCTAGCTGGCTGGCTGGCTGGCTGGCTACCTAGCTAGCTAGCTGGCTGGCTGGCTGGTTGGTTGGTTGGCTGGCTGGCTGGCTGGCTGGCTGGCTGGCAGGCTGGCTGGCTGTCAGTCAGTCAGTCTGTCAGTCAGTCAGTCAGTCAGTCACAGCAAAGTAGCTGTCTTAAGGGAGACTGGTAAATAGAGGTGTATATGAATGTTTTGCTGAAGAAGAATGATGAGTACATGATAACCCTCCCTGGAATGGAATGGTACATGGAGGTTTGGGTCAGGAAGTAGGAGGAGTATAGAACAAGAAAGCCTGGGAGCAGGTAAGTGACAAGGATGAAGTAGGTGCATGGGCTTAGAAGAAGGCACTGATGGGGTTATGCATTGTAGAAGAGGCTTGCAAAAGCTGGAGGAAAGAACATGTCTTGAACTGTCTCGGTGACAAGGAACGCGCAGGGATGTACAGGTTGCAGTAACAGCCTTTCTGTGTTTCACAGGGTTGCCTGTATTGCAAGGACGCTACATCCATGTGGAGCTCCATGGGCTGCCACTCGGTGTGTTTGTCAAGGCGGAAATGGCAAAGAATCTGTCCTCGGGGAGCATGCAGCTCTGGCTGTCCTAAGTATGCTGATATGAGAAGGTATGTGTCACGTTTCAAAAGTGTTGCACTTGCCACAGCAGGAGGCATTGATTCCTGAGTAGCAAGCATAGAGCAGTTGAATTTTGCTACATGTTGAGGCATAGATTTCACAGTGAAAGAGAAAAGTGCAAAGAGATACTGTGTGCACATAGGGGGAGGGATACTGTATGCACCTAGGGAGAGTTGTACAGGTCGTGTTTACAGGCTCACTGCAGTAATTGTGAGACCTGTGAGGTCTAAGTGGCATGTGTAAGACACAGTAAGACATGTCTAGGAGGTCTAAGTTTCAAAGAATTGGAGTTCTGAGCAGAAAGGCTGCTACGAAGGCAAGGGCTTTGAAATGCAGGACGGCAGGCCCAAAAGTGATGGAAATCCACTCCTACAGCGCCCTCTGGTGTCGAGGTAGTGTTTAGGATGGAACTTGGGACGTTCTCTAGAAATACCTGGGAAGGAATGGATGTGCAAAGGAGACCCTGGCAGGTTGTATCCTGTCACTGGCAACTGGTCTTAGGTTTGAAAGACACAAGGACAGAGAGGAAGAGAAAAAGAAGAGAGGAGGGACAGGTAGGACCACAGGAACAAACATGGACAAAGCAATGTGAGCGGTCCATAGGTCCCGGGGCCCATCCTGAGGTAGGTTAATATAGGCTGAAGTCATGGGTCGATGGCCAGGCCTGTCCCCCTGGCAAAGCAGGGGCAGCATCTTGCAGCAGGCTGCAGATGTGTGGATGTACATGCATTGCTGCAGTGCAAGGCCTAGCACTGCACAGCGTGTGGAATGCATTGAAACACCCTGTAAGGTAACTGTGACATGAAAATGGTATGGTTATGGCATGTGGGGCTGGATGAGGATTTGCACAGGTGGGCCAGGGAGGATAGATGTTTATGGCCTGGCAGCAGAGATGACAGCATGTAGGCAAAGGCCTCCTGTTCCCCCCTGAGCTGGGGGACAGTGGGTCCAAACCTACTTCCTGCAAGCAGATCCTCTTTGCTCGGTGTACGCTGAAGCTTGGACCATTTGGAGTGCAGCTGCAGGCTTGGACCTCTCACAGAAGGTGAGATGACTGAGGAATAGTTTTCCCTGAATGTGATCAGCTAGCTAGCTAGCTAGCTAGCTAGGTAGCTAGGTGGCTGGCTCACTGTCAGTCCGTGGGTGAGTAAGTGCACAGTAGCTGTCTTGAGGAAGACTGGTGGATACAGGTGTATATGAGTGTTTAGGTGAAGACAAATGATGACTACGTGATAACCATCCCTGGAATGGAATTGTAGGTGGATTTTTGGGTCAGGAAGTAGGAGGAGTAGGGAACAGGAAAGCCTGGGAGTGGGTTGGTGACAAGGATGAAGTAGGTGAATGGGCACAGAAGGAGGCACTGAGGGGGTTATGGATGGTAGAGAAGTGTTGCAAAAGCTGGAGGAAAGAATGTGGCTTGAAGTGTCTCTGTGACAAGGAACATGCAGGGATGTACAGGTTGCAGCAACAGTATTTCTGTGTTTCACCAGGTTGCCTGTATGACAAGGGCACTACATGCATGTGGAGCTCCATGGGCTGGCACGTGGTTTGAGTGTCAAGGCTGAAATGGAGAAGAATCTGTCCTCAGGGAGCATGCAGCTCTGGCTGTCCTAAGTATGCTGATATGGGAAGGTATGTGTCACGTTTCAAAAGTGTTGCACTTGCCGCAGCAGGAGGCATGGATTCCTGAGAAGCAAGCATGGAGCACTTGAATTTTGCTACATGTTCAGGCATAGATTTGAGAGAGAGAGGGAAAAGTACAAAGAGATACTGTGTGCACATAGGGAGAGTGATATTGTATGCACTTAGGGAGAGGTGTACAGGTCGTGTTTACAGGCTCGCTGCAATAATTGTGACACCTGTCAGGTGTAAGTGGCATGAGTAAGACACGGTAAGACATGTCTAGGAGGTCGATGTTGCAAAGAATTGCAGTTATGAGCGGAAAGGGTGCTACGAAGGCAAGGGCTTTGAAATGCAGGACAGCAGGCCCAAAAGTGATGGAAATCCACTCCTACAGCGCCCTCTCGTGTCGAGGTAGTGTTTAGGATGGAACTTGGGACGTTCTCTAGAAATACCTGGGAAGGAATGGATGTGCAAAGGAGACCCTGGCAGGTTGTATCCTGTCACTGGCAACTGGTCTTAGGTTTGAAAGAGACAAGGACAGAGAGGAAGAGAAAAAGAAGAGAGGAGGGACAGGTAGGGCCACAGGAACAAACATGGACAAAGCAATGTGAGCGGTCCATAGGTCCCGGGGCCATCCTGAGGTAGGTTAATATAGGCTGAAGTCATGGGTCGATGGCCAGGCTTGTCCCCCTGGCAAAGCAGGGGCAGCGTCTTGCAGCAGGCTGCAGATGTGTGGATATACATGAATTGCTGCGGTGCAAGGCCTAGCACTGCAGAGCATGTGGAATGCATTGAAACACCCTGTAAGGTAACTGTGACATGAAAATGGTATGGTTATGGCATGTGGGACTGGATGGGGATTTGCACAGGTGGGCCAAGGAGGGTAGATGTTTATGGCCTGGGAGCACAGATGACAGCATGTAGGCAAAGGCCTCCTGTTCCCCCCTGAGCTGGGGGACAGTGGTTACAAACCTACTTCCTGCAAGCATATCCTCTTTGCTCGGTGCACGCTGAAGCTTGGACCGTTTGGAGTGCAGCTCCAGGCTTGGACCTCTCGCAGAAGGTGACATGACTGAGGAATACTTTTCCCTGAATGTGATCAGCTAGCTAGCTAGCTAGGTAGCTAGCTAGGTAGGTAGGTGGCTGGCTCACTGTCACTCCGTGAGTGAGTAAGTGCAAAGTGGCTGTCTTGAGGAAGACTGGTGGATACAGGTGTATATGAGTGTTTAGGTGAAGACAAATGATGACTATGTGATAACCCTCCCTGGAATGGAATGCTACGTGGATTTTTGGGTCAGGAAGTAGGAGGAGTATGGAACAGGAAAGCCTGGGAGTGGGTTGGTGACAAGGATGAAGTAGGTGAATGGGCATAGAAGGAGGCACTGAGCGGGTTATGGATGGTAGAGAAGTGTTGCCAAAGCTGGAGGAAAGAATGTGGCTTGAAGTGTCTCTGTGACAAGGAACATGCAGGGATGTACAGGTTGCAGCAACAGTATTTCTGTGTTTCACCAGGTTCCCTGTATGACAAGGGCACTACATGCATGTGGAGCTCCATGGGCTGGCACGTGGTTTGAGTGTCAAGGCTGAAATGGAGAAGAATCTGCCCTCGGGGAGCGTGCAGCTCTGGCTTTCCTAAGTATGCTGATAGGAGAAGGTATGTGTCACGTTTCAAAAGTGTTGCACTTGCCGGAGCAGGAGGCATGGATTCCTGAGAAGCAAGCATGGAGCAGTTGAAATTTGCTACATGTTCAGGCATAGATTTCACAGTGAAAGAGAAAAGTACAAAGAGATACTGTGTGCACATAGGGAGAGCTGCACAGGTCGTGTTTACAGGCTCACTGCAGTAATTGTGAGACCTGTGAGGTGTGAGTGGCATGTGTAAGACACGGTAAGACATGTGTAAGACGTGGGTGTTGCAAAGAATTGCAGTTCTGAGCACAAAGGGTGCTACAAAGGCAATGGCTTTGAAATGCAGCACGGCAGGCCCAAAAGTGATGGAAATCCACTCCTACAGCGCCCTCTCGTGTCGAGGTAGTGTTTCTGATGGAACTTGTGACGTTCTCTATAAATAACTGGAAAGGAGTGGATGTGCAAAGGAGACCCTCACATGTTGTGTCCTGTCAATGGCATCTGGTCTTAGATTTGAAAGACACGAGGACAGAGAGGAAGGGAAAAAGAGGAGAGGAGGGACAGGTAGGGCCACAGGAACGAACACAGACACAGCAACAGGAGCGGTCCATAGGTCCCGGGGGCATCCTGAGGTGGCTTAATATAGCCCAAAGTCTTGGGCCGATGGCCAGGCCTGTCACCCTGGCAAAGCAGGGTCAGCATCTTGCAGTAGGCTGCAGATCTGTGGATTTATATGCAGTGCTGCCATGAAAGGCCTAGCACTGCACAGCATGTGGAATGCATAAAAAGACCCTGTAAGGTAACTGTGACATGAAAATGGCATGTGTGTAGCATGTGGGGCTGGATGAGGGTTTGCACACGTGGGCCAAGGAGGGTAGATGTTTATGGGCTGTAAGCACAGATGACAGCATGGAGGCAAAGGCCTCCTGTTCCCCCCTGTCCTGGGGGGCAGTGGGTAGAAACCTGCTTCCTGCAAGGGTATCCTCTGGACCTGCTGCATGCTGAGGCTTCCACAGCTTGGAGTGCAGCTGCAGGCTTTGACCTCTTGCAGAAGGTGAGATGACTGAGGAATAATTTTCCCTGGATTTGATCAGATAGCTAGCTAGCTGGCTGGCTGGCTGGCTGGCTGGCTGGCGACCTAGCTAGCTGGCTGGCTGGCTGGCTGGCTGGCTACCTAGCTAGCTAGCTGGCTGGCTGGTTGGTTGGCTGGCTGGCTGGCTGGCAGGCTGGCTGGCTGGCTGTCAGTCAGTCTGTGACTCAGTCAGTCAGTCAGTCACAGCAAAGTAGCTGTCTTAAGGCAGAATGGTAAATAGAGGTGTATATGAATGTTTTGCTGAAGAAGAATGATGAGTACGTGATAACCCTCCCTGGAATGGAATGGTACATGGAGGTTTGGGTCAGGAAGTAGGAGGAGTATAGAACAAGAAAGCCTGGGAGCAGGTAAGTGACAAGGATGAAGTAGGTGAATGGGCTTAGAAGAAGGCACGGATGGGGTTATGCATTGTAGAAGAGGCTTGCAAAAGCTGTAGGAAAGAACATGTCTTGAAGTGTCTCGGTGACAAGGAACGTGCAGGGATGTACAGGTTGCAGTAACAGCCTTTCTGTGTTTCACAGGGTTGCCTGTATTGCAAGGACGCTACATCCATGTGGAGCTCCATGGGCTGCCACTCGGTGTGATTGTCAAGGCGGAAATGGCAAAGAATCTGTCCTCGGGGAGCATGTAGCTCTGGCTGTCCTAAGTATGCTGATATGAGAAGGTATGTATCACGTTTCAAAAGTGTTGCACTTGCCACAGCAGGAGGCATGTATTCCTGAGTAGCAAGCATAGAGCAGTTGAATTTTGCTACATGTTGAGGCATAGATTTCACAGTGAAAGAGAAAAGTGCAAAGAGATACTGTGTGCACATAGGGGGAGGGATACTGTATGCACATAGGGAGAGTTGTACAGGTCGTGTTTACAGGCTCACTGCAGTAATTGTGACACCTGTGAGGTCTAAGTGGCATGTGTAAGACACAGTAAGACATGTCTAGGAGGTCTAAGTTGCAAAGACTTGGAGTTCTGAGCGGAAAGGGTGCTACGAAGGCAAGGGCTTTGAAATGCAGGACGGCAGGCCCAAAAGTGATGGAAATCCACTCCTACAGCGCCCTCTGGTGTCGAGGTAGTGTTTAGGATGGAACTTGGGACGTTCTCTAGAAATACCTGGGAAGGAATGGATGTGCAAAGGAGACCCTCACACGGTGTGTCCTGTCACTGGCATGTGGTCTTAGGTTTGAAAGACACAAGGACAGAGAGGAAGAGAAAAAGGAGAGAGGAGGGACAGGTCGGACCACAGGAACAAACAGGGACAAAGCAATGTGAGCGGTCCATAGGTCCCGGGGCCATCCCGAGGTGGGTTAATGTAGCCTGAAGTCATGGGTCGATGGCCAGGCCTGTCCCCCTGGCAAAGCAGGGGCAGCGTCTTGCCGCAGGCTGCAGATGTGTGCATATACATGCATTGCTGCAGTGCAAGGCCTAGCACTGCACAGCGTGTGGAATGCATTGAAACACCCTGTAAGGTAACTGTGACATGAAAATGGTATGGTTATGGCATGTGGGGCTGGATGAGGATTTGCACAGGTGGGCCAAGGAGGGTAGATATTTATGGCCTGGCAGCAGACATGACAGCATGTAGGCAAAGGCCTCCTGTTCCCCCCTCGGCTGGGGGACAGTGGGTACTAACCTACTTCCTGCAAGCAGATCCTCTTTGCTCGGTGCACGCTGAAGCTTGGACCGTTTGGAGTGCAGCTCCAGGCTTGGACCTCTCGCAGAAGGTGACATGACTGAGGAATGATTTTCCCTGGATGTGATCAGCTAGTTAGCTAGCTAGCTAGGTAGGTAGGTAGGTAGGTAGGTAGGTAGGTAGGTAGGTGGCTGGCTCACTCACTGTCAGTCCGTGAGTAAGTAAGTGCAAAGTAGCTGTCTTGAGGAAGACTGGTGAATACAGGTGTATATGAGTGTTTAGGTGAAGACGAATGATGACTATGTGATAACCCTCCCTGGAATGGAAAGCTACGTGGATTTTTGGGTCAGGAAGTAGGAGGAGTATGGAACAGGAAAGCCTGGCAGTGGGTTGGTGACAAGGATGAAGTAGGTGAATGGGCATAGAAGGAGGCACTGAGCGGGTTATGGATGGTAGAGAAGTGTTGCAAAAGCTGGAGGAAAGAATGTACCTTGAAGTGTCTCTGTAACAGGGAACAAGCAGAGATGTACAGGTTGCAGCAACAGTATTTCTGTGTTTCACCAGGTTGCCTGTATGACAAGGGCACTACATCCGTGTGGAGCTCCATGGGCTGGCACGTGGTTTGAGTGTCAAGGCAGAAATGGAGAAGAATCTGTCCGGGGGGAGCGTGCAGCTCTGGCTGTCCTAAGTATGCTGATATGAGAAGGTATGTGTCACGTTTCAAAAGTGTTGCACTTGCCACAGCAGGAGGCATGGATTCCTGAGAAGCAAGCATGGAGCACTTGAATGTTGCTACATGCTCAGGCATAGATTTGAGAGTGAAAGAGAAAAGTACAAAGAGATACTGTGTGCACATAGGGAGAGGGATACTGTATGCACATGGGGAGACTTGTACAGGTCGTGTTTACAGGCTCGCTGCAGTAATTGTGAGACCTGTGAGGTGTGAGTGGCATGTGTAAGACACGGTAAGACATGTGTAAGACGTGGGTGTTGCAAAGAATTGCAGTTCTGAGCACAAAGGGTGCTACAAAGGCAACGGCTTTGAAATGCAGGACCGCAGGCCCAAAAGTGATGGAAATCCACTCCTACAGCGCACTCTGGTGTCGAGGTACTGTTTAGGATGGAACTTGGGACGTTCTCTAGAAATACCTGGGAAGGAATGGATGTTCAAAGCAGACCCTCCCACGGTGTGTCCTGTCACTGGCAACTGGTCTTAGGTTTGAAAGACACAAGGACAGAGAGGAAGGGAAAAAGAGGACAGGAGGGACAGGTAGGGCCACAGGAACGAACAGGGACACAGCAATAGGAGCGGTCCATAGGGTGCCAGGGGCATCCTGAGGTGAGGTAATATAGACTGAAGTCATGGGCCCATGGCCAGGCCTGTCCCCCTGGCAAAGCAGCGTCAGCAGCTTACAGCAGGCTCCAGATGTGTGGATATACATGCATTGCTGCACTGTAAAGCATGTGGAATGCATTGAAAGGCCCTGTAAGGTAACTGTGACATGAAAATGTTTTCTTTATGGCACATGGGGCTGGATGAGGGTTTGCACAGGTGGGCCAAGGAGGCCATGTTTATGGCCTTCGAGCAGAGGTGACAGCATGTAGGCAGAGGCCTCCCGTTCCCCCCTGAGCTGGGGGACAGTGGGTACAATGCATATCCTGCTTGCTAGGTGCATGCTGAAGCTTGGAACATTTGGAGTACAGCTGCAGGGTTTGACATCTTCCAGAAAGTGAGATGAATGAGGAAAAATTTTCCCTGGATGTGATCAGCTAGGTAGGTAGCTAGGTAGGTAGGTAGATAGCTGGCTGGCTGGCTGGCTGGCTGGCTGACTGACTTTCAGTCAGTCAGTCGGTCAGGCAGTGCAAAGTAGCTGTCTTGAGGGAGACTGGTGGATACAAGTGTATATGAATGTTTTGCTGAAGAAGAATGATGAGTACATGATAACCCTCCCTGGAATAGAATTGTACGTGGAGGTTTGGGTCAGGAAGTAGGAGGAGTATGGAACAAGTGAGCCTGGGAGTGGGCTGGTGAGAAGGATGAAGTAGGTGAATGGACATAGAAGGAGACGGTGAGGAGGTTATGGATTGTTGAAGAGGCTTGGAAAAGCTGTAGGAAAGAATGTGGCTTAAAGTGTCTCGGTGACAAGGAACGTGCAGGGATATACAGGCTGCAGCAACAGTCTTTGTGTGTTTCTCAGGGTTGCCTGTATTGCAAGGACACTGCATCCATGTGGAGCGCCATGGGCTGGCACTGGTGTGAGGGTCAAGGCAGAAATGGAGAAGAATCTGTCCTGGGGGAGCGTGCAACTCTGGCTGTGCTAAGTATGCTGGTATGAGAAGGTATGTGTCATGTTTCAAAAGTGTTGCACTTGCCATAGCAGGAGGCATGTACTACTGAGAAGCCAGCACGGAGCAGTTGGAATCTGGGCACCTGTTCAGGCAGAGTTTTGATAGAGAGAGGGAAAACTACAAAGTGATAGTGGGTGCACATAGGGAGAGTTGTGCAGGTCGTGTTTACAGGCTCGGTGCAATAATTGTGAGACCTGTGAGTTGTCAGTGCCACGTGTAAGACGTGGGACGTGGGTGTTGGAAAGAAGTGCAATTCTGAGCACAAAGGGTGCTATGGAGGCAATGGCTTTGAAATGCAAGACGGCAGACTGAAAGTGACAGGAGTCCACTCCTACAGCACCCTCTTGTGTCGAGGTAGTGTTTAGGATGGAACTTGGGACGTTCTCTAGAAATACCTGGGAAGGAATGGATGTGCAAAGGAGACCCTCACACGGTGTGTGCTGTGAGTGGCATCTGTTCGTAGCTATGACAGACACAAGGAGAGACAGAGAGAAAAAGAGGAGTGGAAGGACAGGTAGGGCCACAGGAACAAACAGGGACAAAGCGATAGCAGCGGTCCATGCGTCCCAGGGGCATCCTGAGGTGGGTTAACATAGGCTGAAGTCATGGGCCCACGGCCAGGCCTGTCCCCCTGGCAAAGCAGGGGCAGCATCTTGCAGCACGCTGCAGCTGTGTGGATATATATGCCGTGCTGCAGTGAAAGGCCTAGCACTGCACAGCATGTCAAAGGCATTGAAAGACCCTGTAAGGTAAGTGTGACATGAAAATGGCACGGTTATAGCATGTGACAGTGGGTTCAGGTTTGCACACGTGGGCCACGGAGGGTAGATGTTTATGGCCTGCGAGCAGAGGTGACGGCATGTAGGCAAAGGCCTCCCGTTCCCCCCTGAGCGGGGGGACGGTGGGTACAAACCTGCTTCCCGCCAGCGTATCCTCTCGGCCTGCTGCGTGCTGAGGCTCGGACGACTTGGAGTGCAGCCGCGGGCTTTGGGCTCTGTGCGTACACACCTCTCGCAGAAGCTGAGATGACTTCATAAGAACTTAGCCTGGACGTAATCAGCAGCTGGCTGAATGTCAATACAAAGTATGTGTCTTCAGAGAAACTTGTGGATGGAGTGAGATAGGAATGTTTGGGTGAAGAAGAATGCCGAGTGTGTGATGACCATCCCTGGAGGGGAATTGGAACTCTGCAGAGTATGGAGTGCATGCACTGTTGGACAGCCTTTGCTGCAGGCAAGTGTGAAGAAGCCCTGCAGATGGATTAGAAGGTATTAGACTGGGTGGTTGCGGTGGGATGACGTGGGTGGGTAAGAGATAGTGCACCTGATTGAGAATTTGTAGAATACTGTGAAACTTTGATGTGTTGCTGTGGCTGAGCAGGCCTGAAACCCTCCGCTGTGTCACGACTTCAACAGGCGGCTGGTGGGTAGGAGGCCCAGGAGGACGTGGCATCGGGCGCTCGGACTAGCACACGTGCAGAGCCGTGCAGAAATGACTGACACGTGTGTCGTATTCTCTTCCAGACGGTGGGGTTTCGCTGCTGCTGGAGTCGCCTATCCCGGCAAGGATATTGTGGTGATGTGGCATGCGTAGAGAAGGGAAAGATGGCATCTGTTCTGTTCCAAAAGATATAGAAAACAAAATGACATGAAAGGCTGCTGAAGGAAAATTGTTATGACTGACTGCTACTGTTGCAAAATGTATCATCAGGTTAAAAATATTGTGTCACTGGAGTCAAAGGTTTGCTTTGGGTTTCCCCTGGGAAAAGAAATGTTTGCTTTCTTCCAGGGCGATGTTGTGCCACATGAGGCCTGGTGAATTCAGCATAGCAAGAGCTTGGGATTGACCCCCAAAGATAAGCAGAAAGACAAGCACTGGGAACAGAACATCCAGCAGGAACATGTGGTTCTCCAGAAGACAGGATGGATATGACAAGCAGCTAGGCCACAGCACCTGCAGCAGGGCTGAAGACATCCTGGCCCAGAGAAATGACTGCTAAAAACAAGTGAAGAATGTCATAAGCGTGACAGACAAGGACATTGGAGTGCAACGAGACACCAAATATGGGGAGTTTGCTCCACTTTGGACTAATGAACACTGAGGCAATGCTTTCCTATTGGCTTTTACTGTATGCACTATCTGAGAAACGGAGTAAAAGCTCTGTATTCTGGAATGGTTGTCTCTGCACACCCGGGCTATGGGGGGATGAGATGATTGCTGTGGTACGTGCTGGGCACAAAATAAAGTCATGCCTTGAGTGTGTAACATGAAAATGTTGTTGCAGAGTTTTTCCATTTTTTTCTGCAGATTGGGGGACACTAGTAAACACGTGGCAGTAGTGTAGAGGTGGAAAAAAAACCCCCAAGACTGCAGAAGTGATCCCTGCAAAAGCACAGGATGGGGTAAGACATGCACACAGAAGTGAATGCAGGCACGAAACAAGTGAAAAAACCCCAGCGATACACAGTAGAAGCCCCTAGGAAATACTGTACAATGAGATAAGCAAAATGGACGTAGTTGGGAGAAACAACTGTATATATGCTAGTGCTGCAGTATCCCCCAAAATATGCTTTGGTTTTCAAGAATCAGAAATGGTGTTTTCAAAAAGTGATTAAAAGACCCAGTAAGATTTGAGAGAATGATAATTTGTGCTAATACAGTTGAGGGAAAGCATGTAAAAACCATGCACTGAACCTTAGGAAAATTCTCTAGCAAAGGAGCTCCAAAAATGGGGAAAAAAGTAAAACGCTAAAGAAGCAACGGCTCCCCTGTTGCCATAGCGACGGGCGGGCGGAGGCAGGCGTAGCTTAGGGCGGACTGAGGGGGCACCGAGGGGCGGGCTCTTGGGCGGGCGAGGGGGAGCGGCAGGGCCGTGGCTGTGTTCCGAGCCCCGTGACGTCGAGGGGCGGGGTGTGGAGACCACCGGAGGCGTGGCTTTCTCCCGGGCAGGGCGCCGAGAGGGGCGGGGCCAAGGGAGGGACGACAGGCGGAGCAGTGGGTGGAGTACCGTGACGGACGGAGAATCGGGGGCGGGGAAGTGGGCAGGGCTTTGTTGACGTCATTGTGCGGCGAAAAGGATATGCCCCCAAAAAAAGGATTTAAAATTAAGGAGCCACTCTGGCTCGGTGGGTATGGCCTTAAGCCAGATCTCTGCACGCCAGGGGTTCGAATCCCACCGCGGGCTACCCCGTGCGTGCGCTAGGCGCGTCACGGCCCCGTAGTCCGGGAGCCCGCCGGGCCCGCCTACCCCCACTGGAACGTAAGTGAGGCACGTGTGCCAGAAGGTGGGGCGACACAGGCGGGCACCCCCGCGAGGGGGGGCAGCCCAGGCGGGCCCGCCGCAGGGGGGGGGCTGCCGCTGCAGCTCCCCGCAGGGGGGGGGGATGGCGCCGCGCCGGAAGGGGCCTCCCTGGGTGCCCCCCCGCATCCACCGCGCCGCGCGCTGCCGCGCGCGGCGCGCCCCGAAAATCGGGGGGCGGCACCTGGTGCCGGAGGGGCGTGGCTGAGGGCACCAACGTGCCAAAAAAGCTTTTTTCCACCTACAACGCACAAACAAACGCTTCACCTTCAAACTCTCTCCATGCCCAATAATAAATACTTCTTTACTCTTTGCTTCTCTTCTCCAAATCTCCCTCCTTTCATGCCTTAACACATCTCACTCACACACACACACACACACACACACACACACACACACACACACACACACACACAACCAAACACACTGCATATACATTCACCAACTATAACACACTCACATTAACAACAAAAAAACCCTCTTCCCAAACTTTGCAAAACACTCCATTTATCCACCTCTTGCCTTCTCCAAAACTCACATACTCTCTTGAAACCCTTGCCACCTTGCTTACACCACCATCGGAGCTCCTTGCTTGCACCATTCAAGCCGCGCTGACGCTTCTTCATTTACCACACCGATCCCTTCCTAAGCCACTTTGACCTTTCACCCCTCAGGCTGACGACAACATAACCTCAGCTCTCACATCCTTCACCTTTCCAGTCGCACCTTTACTCCCTCAACATTTCTTCCACGTGCCACTTGCTGACATCATTACTTCCCTGCAACCAATCGCTTCACGGTACCACTCTCAAAGACAAACGAAATTTAACAATCATCTCAAACACCTGCATCTGGCCTCCAGCAAGACACAAACCTCTTCCAACACCATGTCTAACTGACACCTGGGCACCTCTCTCCCATGGAAAATCAATCTCCCACCGCTTTGCCCGTCTGGTCCTCTCCCTACCGGTGCCGTGGTCGGGCCCGGATGCCTCTCATGTCTGACTCCGTGCGCTTTCTTCTCACGCATTGCCTATTACGGCACGGGACTCATTTTAGAAAAGCGGATCAAACGCAACAAACAGCCGCTCCTGCTGCTCAGCCACCACCTTCCAGCCTCTCCCTCCTTGCCACTTGCTACACACCACTCCCTCAAGCCTGCTGCCTACCTCTGTCACCTTCTCCAAATGGCGTGGCTTGGGCCTCCCCTTTGCATATGCTCTCTGAACACCTTGACACTGTGTCCTCCATGCTCATCTCCTCCCTCGGCTACCCATTCGGCGCCTCGACGCGGAAAGTGCCCCGCAAATCAAACGCGGGCTATATGTATGTGTGTGTGTGAGGGTGTGTATATGTATATCTGTGTATATCTGTGTCTCTATATATATACATATGTGTGTATATATACATATCTGTATGTATATACATATGTGTGGGTATATGTATATGTGTACATATATGTGTGTGTACATAGGTGTATGTGTATATATATGTAGGTGTCTGTATATGGATGTCTGTGTGTGTATATATGTCTGTGTGTATATATATGTGTGTCTGGGTATATATCTGTCTCTTTATATATACATAAGTGTATATATACATATGGGTGTATATACATGTGTGTGTATATATTTCTGTGTCTATACATACATATGTGTATATATATACACATATATGTGTATATATATTTCTATGTCTGTATATATATATGTGTGTGTGAATATATACACGTGTGTGTGCATATACACATTTCTGTGTGTATATATATATGTGTGTGGGTATATATATGTCGATGTATAGATACGTGTAGGTATATTTACATATGTGTATACATACATGTGTGTATATATAGGTGCGTATACACAATATGTCTGTATATATACATATGTGTATATACACACATATGTGTCTATATATACATACGTGTGTACATATCTGTGTGTGACTATATATATGACTGTGTGTATATATATATATATGGTGTGTATATATGTGTGCGTACATATATGTGTGTGTATATATAGGAGTGTGGGTATATATATGTGACTGTGTGTATATATATGTGTATATAAATACATATGTGTGAATATATATGTGTGTGTATATATATGTGTGTCTGTATATATACATATGTCTCTATATATACATATGTCTCTATATGCATATGAGGGAATGTATATATGTCTATATATATGTCTTTGTATAAATATGTTTCTATTTATATACATATGGGGGTGTATATATATGTGTTGTGTATATATATATCTCTGTGTGTATATATATGTGTGAGCATGGATATATATGTCTGTGTGTGTACATGTATATGGTGTGCATATGCATGTATGTATATATATGTGTGTGTGTATATATATATGTGTAAGTATTTATATACGTGTGTGGCTATATATCTGTGAGTGTATATATACATGTCTGTGTGAATACATATATGTGAGTGGATATATATGTGTGTCTCCGTATATATACATGTGTGTATATATACATAAGTGTGTATATACATATGGTGTATATATATATGTGTCTCTATATACATACATATGTATGTGTCTGTATATATATATGTGACTTTACATATGCACGTGTGTCTATACATATATGTGTGTGGCTACATATGTCTGACTGTGTATATATACATATGTGTATATATACATATGTATATACATACATATGGTGTATATATATATTTCTGTGTATACATACATATGGGCGTACATATACATATGTGTGTATATATATGGCTGTGTGTAGACGTACGTGTGACCGGGTATATATATGTGTGTGTGTGTACATATATATGGTGGGTATATACATATAGGTGTATATATATCTGTGTGTGTATATATATGTGTCACTATATATATATGTGACCATGTATATATATGTCTGTGTGTGTACATATATATGGTGCATATATACATATGTGTGTATATATATGTATGTGTGTGTATATATATGTCTATGTGTGTATATATATACGTGTGTGTATATATATGTACTTGTGTCTGTATATGTGTAAGGGTATATATACATATGTGTGTGCATACATAAATGTGTGTGGATATACATGTGTGTCTATGTATATATACATATGGGTATGTATACATCTGTGTGTATATACATATGGGGTATATATATATGTGGGTGTATACAGACATATGGCCATATATATACATATGTGTGTGTATATACATATGTGTGTATATAAATATGTATGTATATGTGGGTGTATATATATATATATATCTCTGTATGTGTATATATATATGTGTCTGTATATATATGTCTCTATGTGTATATATATGTGTGTATATGTATATATATGAGAGTATGTATATATGTTTCTGTCTATATATACATATCTGAGTGTACACATATATATGTGTGCACATATATGTGTGTGTGTATATGTACACTTCTGTGTGTATACATATATGTGTGCATATACATACGTGTCTGGATATATATAAGTATGTGTCTATATACATATGTCTGTATATATACATATCTGTGTATATATCTCTGTGTGTAAATATATGTCTCTGTGTGTATATATGTGTATATATATACATATGTCTCTATATATGTCCGTGTATATATATCTGTGTGTGTGTACATATATGGTGTGCATATTTATGTCTGTATATATATGTGTCTGTATACAGATATGTGAGTACATGTATCTATATGTGTATATATATACATATGTATGTATATATATATATGTGTGTATATATATGTGCGTCTGTGTATATATAGTGTGCATATATATATGCGTATATATATGTGTGTGTATATATATATGAGTGCGTGTATCTATATGTGTATGTATATACATATCTCTGTATGTATGTATGAGTGAATATATATATATGTGTGTGTGTATATATATAGTGCGTATAACTGTGTGTATCTGTATGTGTATATATATACATACGTGTGTATATTTATGTGTGTGTGCATATATATGTGTCTGTGTATATATATGGTGTGTATAAATATGTGTGTGTATCTCTATGTGTATATATACATATGTGTGTATATATATCTCTGAGTGCATATATATGTCTGTGTGTCTATATATATATGGTGTGTATAAATATGAGTCTGTATCTCTATGTGTATATATATACATATGTGTGTATATATATGTATCTCTGCATATATATGTCTGTGTGTGTATATATATGGTTTGTATAAATATGTGTGTGTATATGTATGTGCATATATATTCATATTGGAATATATATGTGTGTATATGTATATGTGTATATGTGTATATATATGTCTGTGTATATATATGTGTATATATGTGTGTATATATATGTGTGTGTGTATATATCCCTGTGTGTCTGTATATATATATATGTGTGTGTATATATGTGTGTGTGTGTGTGTGTGTGTATATATGTCTGAGTGTATAGATACATGTGTGTGTATACATATATGTGTATGGATACATATGCGTGTCTCTGTATATATACGTGTGTGTATATATACATATGTGTATATATACATATGGTGAATATATATATTTCTGTGTATACATACATATGTCCATATGTATAAATATCTGTATACATATATGAGTGTGTGTATATATATGTCTGTGTATACATATACGTGTGTGTATATATACATATTTATGTGTATACATTCATATGTGTGTA
This sequence comes from Lichenostomus cassidix, assembly GCF_008360975.1. Lineage (NCBI taxonomy): Eukaryota > Metazoa > Chordata > Aves > Passeriformes > Meliphagidae > Lichenostomus > Lichenostomus cassidix. Next base: position 38,780 of record NW_028147658.1, read on the forward strand.
TATATATGTATGTGTGTATATATCTGCGTGTGCGGCTATATATATGTGTGTGTGTATACATATATATGGTGTGTAGATACATAAGTGTGTATATATATATGTCTGTGTATATATATGTGTGTGTGTGTGCATATACATGTGTGTGTATACATATATACATGTGGATATATATGTGTGTCTGTGTATATATACATGGGTGTATATATACATATGTCTGTATATACATATGGTACATTTATATATGTATGTGTGTATATATACATGTGTGTATATATACATATGTCTGTATATACATATAGTAAATTTATATATGTATGTGTGTATATATACGTGTGTGTATATATACATAAGTCTGTATATACATATGGTAAATTTATATATGTATGTGAGTATACATACGTATGTATGTATACATACATATGTCTGCATATATATATGTGTGGGTATATATATATACATGTGTGTATATATACATATGTGTGTGTATACATACATGTGTGAGTACATATATGGCTGTGTGTATATATATGTCTGTGTATATATATACATGTATGTATATATACATATGTATATATATACATACATATGTGTGTATATATGTGTGTGCGTGTATATATATGTCTGTGTGTGTATACATATATATGCTGTGTATATACATATGTGTGTATATATATATATGTGTGTGTGTGTGTGTGTATATATATGCCTCCCGTTTATATATGTCTACATGTATATATATGTGTGACGGTATATATACATGTGTGTGTATACATACATGTCTGTGGATATATATGTGTGTCTGTGTATATATACATGTGTGTATATATACATATGTCTGTATACACATCTCGTATATATATATGTCTGTGTGTGTATACATACACATGTGTGTATAGACACATATGTGTGTATACATATGAGTGTGTGTATATAGATGTGTGTGTGTATATATACATATGTGTGTGTGTATACATACATATGTCTCTATATATATGTGCGGGTGTATATATATACATGTGTGTATATATACATATGTGTGTGTAGACATACATGTGTTTCTGTGTATATATGCGTGTGTGTATATATATGTGTGTGCATGTATATATATGTGTGTGTGTGTACATATTTATGGTATGTATATACATATGTGTCTATATGTATGTGTGTGTGTACATATATGTGTGTCCATGTATACAGATGTGTGTGTGTGTACATATATATGGTATGTATATACATATATATGTATATATATGTGTGTGTGTATATATATGGTGTGTATATATACAACTGAGGGTATATATATGTGTGTGTTTATATATGTATGGGGGTGTACATACATATGTGTGTGTATATACATATGTGTGTGTGTATATACATATGTGTGTTTATATACATGTGTATATAAGTGTGTGTTTCTATATCTGTGAGTATATATGTATCTGTCTGTGTATATATATGTGTGTGTATATATATGTCTGTGTATATATATGTGTATGTATATATATGTGTGTGTATATATATCTGTGTGTGTATATATATCTGTGTGTATATATATCTGTGTGTATATATATCTGTGTATATATATGTGTGTCTGTATATATGTGTGTGTATATATACAGCTGTGTCTGTGTATACATATATGTGCAGGCATATATATGTGGATCTGTGTATATATACGTGTGTATATACACATATGTCTGTGTATATATATATATGTGTATACATATCTGAGTGTGTGTATATATACATGGTGTGCATATATATGTGTGTATGTATATACAAGTGAGTGTGTGTATATATCTATATGTGTATATACATACATATGTGTTTATACATATATGTGTCTGTGTAGATATATATCTCTGTCTGTATCTATATGTGTGTACATATGCATATATGTGTATAAATACATGAGTGTATATAAATATCTCTTTATATATATATGTGTGTATATACATAACTGTGTGTATACACATATGTGTGTATATATACATATGAGTCTATATATACATATGTCTGTATATACATATGTAGATATATATATATGTCTATATATATGTGTGTGTTTATATACATATGGGGATGTATATATATATGTGTATATATACATGTGTGTATATATACATATATGTGCATATATACATATGTGTGTATATACATATGTAGGTATGTATATATCTCTATATATATTTGTGTGTTTATATACATATGGGGGTGTATATGTATGTGTGTATATACATGTGTGTATATATGTGTGTGTGTATATATATGTCTGTATATGTATATATGTGTATATATACATCTGTGTGTATATATATTTGTGTATATCTCTGTGTGTGTATCTATATCTGTGTGTGTATATATATCTGTGGGTGTGTATATGTATGTGTATGTGTATATATATGTATATATACATATGTGTAAATATATACATATGTGTGTATATATACATATGTGTGTATATATATGTGCATATATGTGTGTGTATATATATTTGTGTACATCTATGTCTGTGTATCTATACCGGTGTCTGTGTATATATATCTCTGGGTGTGTATATATATGTGTATGTGTATATATATGTATATATACATATGTGTGCATATGCATATATATATATACGTGTTTGTGTATATATAGATATACTGTTTATAAATATATATGTATATATATGTGTATATATATACATATGTGTGTATATATATGTGTGTTTATATATATGTGTGTATATATATCTGTGTGCATATACATATGTGTATATATGTGTCTATATATATACACATATGTGCATATATATGTGTGTGTATACATATGTGTGTATAAATGTGTGTGTCTATATGCATATGTGTTTCTATATACATGTCTGTATATACGTCTGTATATATATGTGTGTGTATATATATGTGAGTATATATACATGAATGTATATATGGGTGTGTATATATACATAAGTGTGTATATACACATATATGTATATATACATCTGTATATATATGTGTGTGTATATATATCTGTCTGTATATATATATGTGTGTATATATGTATGTGTGTATATATACATGTGTGCATATACATACGTATGTGTGTATATATACACACATGTATATATACATATGTGTATATATACATGTGTACATATACATACATATGTGTATATATACACACGTGTATATATACACATCTGTATATATACATGTGTACATATACATACATATCTGTGTATATATACACACGTGTGTATATACATATGAGTATGTACATACATATATGTGTATATATATGTGTGTATATATATGTGTTTCTGTATATATACGTGTGTGTATATAACCATATCTCTGTGTGTATACATATGTGTATATATACATGGGTGTGTGTATATACATCTGTGTAAATATATACATATGTGTGTATATATGTGTCTATCTATACATATGTATGTATCTATACATATGTGTCTATATGTCTGTATATATATGTGTGTGTATATGTATGTCTCTGTCTATACATGTGTGTGTATATATACATATGGGTGTATATATATGTGTGCATATATATACATATGTATATATATATTTGTGTGCGTCTATATACATATGTGTGTATATATATGTGTGTGTATATGTATATATGTGTGTATCTGTACATATGTATGTATCTATACATGTGTGAATATAGGTCTGTATATATATGTGTGTGTCTATACATGTGTGTGTATATATACATATGTGTGTGTATATATACATGTGTGTATATAAACATATGTGTGTATATACATATGTGTATATATAAATGTGTGTATACATACATGTGTGTATATATGTGTGTATATATACGTGTGTGTGTACATAAACATAGGTGTGTATATACATATGTGTATATATACATATGTGTGTATATATACATGGGTGTGTATATACATGTGTGTATACATACGTGTGTCTGTATATAAACATATGTGTGTATATACATATGTCTATATATACATATGTATGTATATATACATGGGTGTGTATATACATGTGTGTATATATACGTGTGTCTGTATATAAACATATGTGTGTATATACATATGTGTATATATACATATGTGTGTATATATACATGGGTGTGTATATACATATGTGTATATATGTGTGTATATATATACATGTGTGTGTATATATACATGTGTATATATACATATGTCTCTATATATATATGTGTCTGTATTTATGTGTGTGTATATATACATGTCTGTGTATACATACATATGTGTGTATATATACATATGTATGTATATACATATGTGTATGTATATACATATGTGTGTGTATATAACCATATGTGTCTATATACATGTCTGTGTATATATACATCTGTGTGTGTATATATATGTCTGTGTATATCTATATATGTGTGTATCTATACATAGGTGTTTATATATACATGTGTGTATATATGTCTGTATGTATATGTGTATAAATACATATGTGTGTATATATACATCTCTGTATATATATATGTCTGTATATATATGTGTGTATGTATATATATCTGTGTATATATACATGTGTGTGTATACATGCATATGTGTGTATATATACATATGTGTGTATATATACATATGTGTGTATATATGCATATGTGTGTACATATACATGTCTGTGTATACATACATATGTGTGTATATATACATATGTATGTATATACATATGTGTATATATATACATATGTGTGTGTATATAACCATATGTGTCTATATACATGTCTGTGTATATATACATCTGTGTGTGTATATATATGTCTGTGTATATCTATATATGTGTGTATCTATACATAGGTGTTTATATATACATGTGTGTATATATGTCTGTATGTATATGTGTATAAATACATATGTGTGTATATATACATCTCTGTATATATATATGTCTGTATATATATGTGTGTATGTATATATATCTGTGTATATATACATGTCTGTGTATACATGCATATGTGTGTATATATACATATGTGTGTATATATACATATGTGTGTATATATACATATATGTGAATATATACATATGTGTGTACATATACATGTCTGTGTATACATACATATGTGTGTATATATACATATGTATGTATATACATATGTGTAAATATATACATATGTGTGTGTATATAACCATATGTGTCTATATACATGTCTGTGTATATATACATCTGGGTGTGTATATATATGTCTGTCTATATCTATATATGTGTGTATCTGTACATAGGTGTTTATATATACATGTGTGTATATATGTCTGTATGTATATGTGTATAAATACATATGTGTGTATATATACATCTCTGTATATATATATGTCTGTATATATATGTGTGTATGTATATATATCTGTGTATATATACATGTGTGTGTATACATGCATATGTGTGTATATATACATATGTGTGTATATATACATATGTGTGTATATATACATATATGTGAATATATACATATGTGTTTATATATACATGTGTGTATATATGTCTGTATGTATATGTGTATAAATACATATGTGTGCATATATACATCTCTGTATATATATATGTCTGTATATCTATGTGTGTATATATACATGTGTGTGCATACATACATATGTGTGTATATATACACATGTGTTTACATACATATGTGTATATATACACATATATGTGTACATACATATGTCTATATATATACACATATGTGTATACATACATATGTGTATATATATACACGTGTGTATATATATGTGTGTGTATATATACATCTGTGTATATATACGTGTGTGTATATAAACATACATGTGTGTCTATATACATATGCGAATATATATACATATGTATGTGTATATATATGTATGTGTATATATACATGTCTGTGTTTAAACATATGTGTTATATACATATGTGTGTATATACACATATGTGTGTATATATATTTGTGTGTATATATACGTATGTGTATATATATATGTGTGTATATATACATGTCTGTGTGTATATATATATGTCTGTATATATATGTGTGTGTATATTTATATATGTGTATATATACTTATGTGTGTACACATACATATGTATGTATATATACATATGTGTGTATATACATATGTGTATATATATACATGTGTGTATATATATGTGTGTGTATATATACGTGTATGTATATATACATGTGTATATATATACATGTGTGTATATATACATGTGTGTATATATGCATGTCTGTATATACACGTGTGTGTATATATACATGTCTGTATATATACATGTGTATATATAAAGATATGTGAGTATATACATATCAGTACATATACACATATGTGTGTGTGTCTATATATATATGTCTGTATATATGTGTATGTGTATATATATGTGTATAAATATACATCTGTATGTATACATACATATGTGTGTGTATATACATATTTGTGTATATACATATGAGTACATATATACATGTGTGTATGTATATATCTATATGTCTGTATATATCTGTGCCTGTGTATATATATATGTGTAAATATACATGTGTGTGTATATAGATGTCTGTGCACATATACGTTTATGTATATATACATGTGTGTATATATACGTGTATGTATATATACATGTCTGTATATATACATGTGTGTATATAAACATATGTGTGTATATACATATGAGTACGTATCTACATATCTCTGTGTGTATATATTATGTCTGTATATATGTGTGAGTATATATATGTGTGTAAATAGACATCTGTATGTATACATACATATGTGTGTGTATATATATGGGTATGTGTATATATGTGTGTATGTGTATACATATAGTATGTATACAGATGTCTGTGTATTTCTATGTAGATATATATACATATGTGTGTATATATACATATGCGTGTATATATATGTGTTTGTATATATACATATGTGTGTATAGATATCTCTGTGTATTGATACATATGTGTTTATATATACATATCTGTGTGTATATATATATGTCTGTGTATATATATGTGTGTGTGTGCATATATATGTGTGTGAGTATATATATATGGTGTATATATAGATATGTGTGTATATATATGTATATATATGTACATATGTGTGTATATATGTGTGTGTGTGTATATATACATATGTGTATATATATACATGCGAGTATATATAGATGTGTCTGTATATATACATATGTGTATAGATATACATATGTGTGGAAATATATATGTGTCTCTGCGTATATATGTGTGTGTGTGTATATATAGGGTGTATACAGATGTGTGTCTATTTCTATGTATATATATATATATACATATGTGTGTATATACACATATGTGTGTATATATATGTGTCTCTATATATACATATGTGTGTATAGATATCTCTGTGTATTCTACATATGTGTGTAAATATACATATGTGTGTATATATATGTGTCTCTATATATACATATGTGTGTATAGATATCTCTGTGTATTCTACATATGTGTGTAAATATACATATGTGTGTGTATATATATGTCTGTGCATATATATATGTGTGTGTATATATATGTCTGTGAGTATATATATATATGGTGTGTATATAGATGTGTGTGTATATATATGTATATGTATACATATTTGTGTCTATATACATATGTGTGTATATACATATGTGTGTATGTATATATATCTATATATATATCTATATATATATATCTGTGTATATATATGTGTATATACATGTGTGTATATATGTGTGTGTGTATATATATGTGTGTATGTATATACATGTGTGTGGCTATATATATGCCTGTGTATATATACATAGGTGTATATACATGTCTGTGTATATATATCTATGTGTATACATACATATATGTGTACATATACATATGTGTACATATATATGTGTGTGTATATATGTGTGTGTATATACATGTGCATATATATACATATGTGTGCAAATACATGGCTGTGTGTATATATATGTGTGTGTATGTATATAAGATGTGTAAATATATGTGTGTGTATATATATGTCTGTGTGAATATATATGTGTCTATATATACATATGTCTGTATATATATGTGTGTGTGTGTATATATATGGTGTGTATATATATGTGTGTGTACATATATGGTGTGTATATATATGTGTGTGTATATATACATATGTGTGAATATATATGTGTGTATATATACATATGTGTGTACACACGTGTTCATATATATATGTGTCTGTATATATACATATTTGTGAATGTATATGTGTCTGTATATATACATATGTGTGTACACACATGTGTTCATATATATGTGTGTACATACACACATATGGGTGTATATATACATAAGTGTCTATATATATGTGTCTGTATATACATGTGTGTAAATATATACATATGTGTGTATATATGTGTGTATATATACATACATGTGTATATATATGTGTGTGTATATGTATATATGAGTGTATCTATACATATGTGTGTATCTATACATATGTGTATATATGTCTGTATATATATGTGTATGTGTATATGTATGTGTCTGTCCATACATGTGTGTCTATATACATATGTGTGTATATATACATGTGTGTGTATACATACATGTGTGGGTATATATACATATGTGTGTATATATACATGTGTGGGTATATATACATGTGTGTGTATATATACATGTGTGTGTATATATACATGTGTGGGTATATATACATATGTGGGTATATATACATGTGTGGGTATATATACATGTGTGGGTATGTATACACATGCGTGTATATACGTGTGTGCATATATGTGTGTATACATACATGTGTGGGTATATATACATGTGTGTATATATATATGGGTGTGTATATATATGTCTGTATATATGTGTGTATATATACATGTGTGTATATATATGTCTGTATATATGTCTGTATATATACATGTGTGTATATATATGGGTGTGTGTATATATATGTCAGTATATATATGTGGTGTATATATATGTGTGTATATATACATGTGTGCATATACATACAGATGTGTGTATATATACATACGTCTGTATATACATATTTGTATATATATACATGTGTGTGTATATATATGTTTGTGTATGTATACATGTGTGTATAAAAACATATGTGCATACATACATATGTGTGTATATATACGTGTGTGTATATATACATATGTGTATATATACATATGTGTGTATACATACATATGTGTGTATATATACACATGTGTGTATATATACATGTGTGTATATATACATATGTGTATATAGATATATGGCTGTATATATATGTGTGTGTATATATACATGTGTGTGTATACATACATATATGTGTATATATACATGTGTGTGTATATATATGGCTGTATATATTTGTGTGTGTGTTTATATATACACGTGTGTGTATATATACATGTGTGTGTATACATACATATGTGTGTATATACATATGTGTATATGTATACATTTGTGTGTATATATATGTGTGTCTATATATATATGTGTATATATACGTGTGTGTATAGAAACATATGTGTGTATATACATATGTGTATATATATACATATGGGTGTGTATATAAATGTGTGTGTATATATACATATGTGTGTATATATACATGGGTGTATATACATGTGTATATATATATATGTGCGTATATATATATGTGTATATATATGTGTGTATATATGTGTGTGTATATATATGTGTGTCTCTATATACATGTGTGTATATATGCATGTGTGTATAAATATGTGTGTGTGTATGTATACATGTGTGTATAGAAACATATGTGTGTATAGAAACATAAGTGTGTATAGAAACATAAGTGTGTATATCTACATATAGGTGTGTATATATATGTGTGTGTATATATACATATGTGTGTATATGTACATGGGTGTGTATATACATGTGTGTATATATGTGTGTATATATACATATGTGTATATATATAAATGTGTGTGTATATATACATGTCTGTGTATACATACATATGTGTGTATATATACATGGGTGTGTATATACATGTGTGTATATATGTGTGTATATATACATATGTGTGTGTGTGTATTTATGTGTGTGTATATATACATATGTGTGTGTGTATTTATGTGTGTGTATATATACATGGGTGTGTATATACATGTGTGTATATATGTGTGTATATATACATATGTGTGTGTGTATTTATGTGTGTGTATATATACATATGTGTGTGTGTGTGTATTTATGTGTGTGTATATATACATGGGTGTGTATATACATGTGTGTATATATGTGTGTATATATACATATGTCTGTGTGTGTATTTATGTGTGT
>NW_028147659.1:0-4801 GCF_008360975.1 Lichenostomus cassidix
AATTGAGGAGCATTGACCCAGGAGAGACCCAAGGGAGGTGAAGCTGCTCAGCAGAGGCATTTCCAGCCCCTGGAAACCAAAGGGGCCATTCCAGATTATCCCAGCCACTGGTTCATGGAACATTTCATGGGAAAGAGTTGGAATAGTGGGAGCTGCTATTGTCTGGAGGACCCCCTGGAGCTGCAGGCTTTCAGGCTCATCCTACATTTTAATTCTGCTGCAGAGCTGCTCCTGCACACCAGACCCATCCCTCGCCCTGAGCCCATCCCTGGAGCACTAGGGACTCACCTGCGTGCCTGCTGGGGTGTCTTGCACAAGCCCAGGTTGCTCCAAGCCCCATCCAACCTGGCCTTGAACACTTCCAGGAATGTGGCATCTCACTGTACCCGACCAACCTGTGCCAGCCTCTCACCACCCTCATGATGCAGAAGCTCTTACATCCAACCTAAATCCAAGCTGTTTCACTTTAAGGCCACCCTGCCTTGTCCTGTCACTACAGGCAGGCTTCCAACTCTCTCTCCATCTTTCTTAGGAGCCCCTGTTCCATCTTTCTCATGCTTTAACCCTAGTGGGCAGCTGCGGCCATGCCACCCATCACTCATCACCCCTCTGACAGGATTATGGAGAGACTTGGGAGGGTAAAAGTGAGAAAACTCGTGGGTTTGGATAAAGGCAGATAATTAGGGAAAGAAAAAGCTGCTCACACAACCAAAGCAAAATTAGGAATTCATTCCTCCCGTGGGCAGGGATTCCCACAAGAGTAGGGCTCCACCACACATAATACCTGCTTGGGGAGACAGATGCAAGGACACTGAAGCTTCCTCCCCTTGCAGTTCTTCCCCCATTTTTATTGCTGAGCATGACGTCCTGTGATCTGCAGTCTTCCCTGGGTCAGTTGGGATTAGCTGTCCTAGCTGTGTGCCCTCCCACAGGCATCCCCAGCCTGCTCACTGGCGGGTGGGAGGAGCAGACCAGGCCTCAGGGTTGTGCTTGTGCTGATCAGCAGCCCCTGAACATCTCTGTGTTCCCAACTCTTGTTCCCACTGCATGCCCAAAGCAGTGCCTATGCATGGCTGTGAAAGAATTTGTCCCTGCCCAGTTCTCCAGTCCTTCATCCCAATCTCCATACACTTCCAAACCCATCCAGCAGCCCATAGGATAAGAAAAGAGTGCTCTGGTTTTGTGCTCTGCATTCAAGGGTGTGAGGAGAAGTATATTCACAAGACACAAGCAGGGGATCACAGGCTGGTGGTGAAAACTTGCTTTGGACTCTGAAGCAAAAGGGAGGTTTCCCTGAGCCACAATGAATCCCAGGTGTCCCTGGTTTTGTTTCCAGGATGATCCTGTCCCAGCTCAGTGGCTCTGCCAGGGTGACCCTGAGGGCACAGATCGATGACAGTCCCTGACCAGGGCTCCCAGGAGCTACCAGTGCCTCCATTCTCCACTGCCCTGCTGTGACATTTCCAGGAGATGTTCCCTCCTCACGCCACACTGCCCACACAGAAGGGAGCTGTTGTGGGGCACCTGGCAAAACACTTCAGGCACCTACCCTGACTGTTTGTGTTGGATTTTCCCAAGGAGCCAGCAGTGACCTGGAGGATTTTCCTTTTGCCTGTTTGTGCTTTGTGCCTCCTTTGTTGGGGAATTGAGGAGCATTGACCCAGGAGAGACCCAAGGGAGTGAAGCTGCTCAGCAGAGGCATTTCCAGCCCCTGGAAACCAAAGGAGCCATTCCAGATTACCCCAGTTTGGAGTTCGTGAGATCCTATTTCTGGATCAGCACGTCACTGGAACAGGGCTCAGGGCTGATTGAGTCTACCAGTACCAAATTCATGGAAACCACTAAGCTGGGTGGGAGTGTGGATCTGCTGCAGGGCAGGAAGGCTCTACAAAAGAATCTGGTCAGTTGGATTGATGTGCTGTGGCCAAAGGTGTGAGGGTCAACAAGGGCAAGTGCTTGGTCCTACACTACCCCATGAATGCTCCAGGCTGGGCCAGAGGGGCTGGAAAACTGGAAAAGGCCCTGGTGGTGTTGGTGACAATGGCTGAACAGGAGCCCTGGTGTGCCCAGCTAGGCAAGAGGCCAAGGGCACCTGGGCTGTCCCAGCCATGATGAGGCAGCAGGACCAGGGCAGTGGCAGTCCCTGTGCTGGTACTGCTGAGGCCCCTTGAGGCTGTGTCCAGTTCTGGGTCCTCATGGCCAGAGAGACATTGAGGAGCTGGAGTATGTCCAGGGAAGGGAACGGCGCTGGGGAAAGGGCTGGAGCACCAGGAGTGGCTGATGGAGCTGGGGGTGCTCAACCTGGAGAAAAAGAGGCTCAGGGGGACCTTCTGGCTCTCCACAACTCCCTGACAGGTGGGGTTTGGGCTCTGCTCCCAGGGAACAAGGACAGGATGAGAGGGAACAGCCTCAGGCTGTGCTGGAGGAGTTTTAGGTTGGACATCTGGAGGAATTCCTTCATGGAAGGGGTTGTCGGGCCTTGGAAAGGGCTGCCCAGGGAGGCAGTGGAGTCCCCATCCCTGGAGGTGTCCAAGGAATGCCTGGACATGGCACTCAGTGCTCTGGGCTAGTCACAGGATGGGGATCAGTCACAGGTTGGACTTGATGGTCTTGGAGGGCTTTTCCAACCACAGTGACTCTGGGATTCTGGGATTGTCCTAGAGCAATGCTTTTTGGCTTTTTTTCCTTCCAAGTTCTGTACTCAAGCTTCTAGTCTCCAGGAAGGTTCCCCATTCCACATCCTTCTTTCCAACCCCTGGTCCCCCAGACAGAACCACAGGGTGACACATGGGCTGTGCCATCAGTGCCCCTCCCTTGAGCAGAAACTCTTCATAGCTGAGACTGCAGTCAGCAGGAGCAGGAAAAACGTTCTTCCTTCGATGCTGGGATAACTGTGGGGACAGTTTGTGCACAGCTGAGATGCATTCCTGAGGGAGGCAGTGACATTTGCAGTTCCTGGAGCTGGGTGGCCTGTCCAGCTCATTATCCCCACACTCTTGGTGAACAACATCAGTGCACTTTGCACAAACTCTCTCCACATGGACAACATGTACCAGATTCCATCCAGGTATTGGGAGGGCTGGTTGTTCTCCAGATTGCTGTAAATTGCCTCCTCCACGGGTGATTCCCTCAGATCCTGGGTTCATCCCGCATGAGCAGCTCGCAAGATCTTCCTCAAAGAGATTCCTGTCCTTCCCAGTGAGCAGCAGTTGCTTCCAGATGCAGAGGACTGCTGCTCCATTCCCAATCCCACTGTCAGTGCCCATATCCCCAGCAAGGAATCCCCAGCTGGGCTCCATACCCTCAAATTCCTGACTCTTGGCCCCGGTATCCAGCATTGGAGTGACCAACTGATGGTTTGCCCTCCTAGAGAGTGGCTGAAATCTTTTAGCATCTCCCCCAAGTTAGCCTCTGCTTCCATGGATCCTTCCTGGCTCCAGGGCAGCCAGTGCAGCCGAGGGCCAAGGTCTGGTGTCTGTGTGCCTGGAGATCCAAAGCTGCCCTGTTCCCCTCCCTGGATGCAGAGCAGGAGCAGGATGGGCCCAGCTGTGTCGGACAGAGGTGGGGCTGGGGCTCCCTTGGCTCAAACCTCATGACACTCCCTCCCTCCTGAACTCGCTCGGGTTGAAGCCCCAGACTGTTGGAGCTGACAACTTTCAGAGGGACCTGCCTGTGTTCTCTCACCTTGTCAGCCACTACACTGCTTTGGGGTGGGGCAGATCCCTGGTGGATCTTCCTAAGGGGTTGGTGAACCTTAGGAAAAGCTGGGAAACACTTCTTGAGAAGCACCACCAGGAGGGTTGCAGTTTCACACAGATGTTCAAGACACTGAAGAATTGTTGGAATCAAGGAGGGCACACCTGCCAGGGAGGCACAGGTGTGCACAGGTGTGCACAGACACATGGGTCAGGTGCAATTTTTTGTGTCCTCTGCTGAAAACATCTCGGAAGACAAAAGGCAAAAAGTGAAGTTGGGAATTGCCTCCAGCCCCAAAGCAGAGGATGGCCTGAGGATGGTCTGATGGAGCAGAGCTCCAACACCAGAGGAAGATCAAGGCCAGGATTTTACAGCACTTCCCAGAAAGCCCCCACTGAGCACAGCAACTGCAGCCCAAACCCACCTGTCATAATTCCAGCAGGAAGAGGAGCACAGCACAGCTGGAGAAACTGATGGGGAGACCTGGCAAGGCACTGCTGTGGCCAGCAACTCTTCAGCAGCCAGCTATCCCAGCCAAACCAGCACAAGAGGACTGAGACCCCCTGCCCCTTTCCTGCCTCCCTCTACCACACACCACATCTACTGAGGGACTCTGGGAACTGAAGGGCTCTGGGAAATTTTGAAGAGAGATGTAAATGTGGGGAAAACAGGGCACTCATTTCCCTCCTGTGACCTACTGCCACTGTGGTCACAGCCTGAGCAGACCGGCCAGGCCAGAAATTGATTTGGAACCCAAGTGTGGAAAAAAATCCCTCAGAAATGATGACAGGAAAACCAGAAATTTCCCTAGGTGCTCCCAGTCCTGTTCAGGGAGAGGAAGTGACACTGTCCAGGATGGACCAGATGCAGCTCAGACCCCCCATGTCACTTCTCTAGTCCATCTCTCTGCCAGACACCAAATCTGGGACATTTCCATGTTCCAATGAGCTGCTGATCTTTAAAGAGGAGCACGTCTGTGCAGAGCCCATGAACCCAAAGCTGGGAGAATCGGGAACAGAGGCTTTGGTGTCCAGGGGCTGGAAATGTACCACCTCTCATGTGGCTTCACCCCCCCTGGGTATCTCCTGGGTCAACGCTCCTCAGT
>NW_028147660.1:0-47896 GCF_008360975.1 Lichenostomus cassidix
TAAGCATGAATCCTTCCAAGGCCATCCCCAGGCTTGCAGGCAGCATTTGTATGTCCAGAAGAAATGCAGGAAAGACCATCTCAAAGCACCTGTCCCTACAAGCACACCAGCACTTGCAGGAGGCATCTGCATGCTCTAAAGATGCCTCCAGGCTAAAGCAAACTTGTCATTTGTAAGTTCAACCTCTAGAAGAGACAACGCACAGACTGAACAAAGCAACTGAACTCTGCCCTCCTGGATGTGTTTCTGGGTTCAGAAATCAAGTATTCTTTGTGCACTTCTCTTGAGCTTTTCAATGTCCTTTTCAGTCTGTACTGCTTCTGCAGCTTTTAATGAAAGAAATTCTGAAGCTAAGATAGAGAGGAGCTCACGGAGAATTTCAAAGTACAACTCCAGGGAAGCACAGCCCAGCTTTTGCTGCCTTTGGAGTTTCCATGAAAGGCTGAATTTGATGAACAACAATGAAATCATTGAGGTCTGATCTACGTGTTTCAGCAAACTGGTGTGCAATAAATGTGTGCCAGGTTTCTATCTCTAAACATGCAGACTTGAAAACTTGCTGATGGAAAAGGGGTGTCTCTGTCAACTGCCAGTTTAATGGAAATCAAATGGAAAAAAAAATCCATTCCCTTTGACTTTCTAGTAGCTGGCTCTTCCATTTCACTAGGTTGTCCCAACAGGAACCTATTTTACATTTCTTTCTTCTTGATTGGTTTTGTACTTCAGAGGGAGAATTTCTAAAAATGAATATAATTTTAGATAAGGTTCCAGCAGCACAGATTCTGGACTTTGATTTTGTTTTCTTTTAAACCAAGAGTCACAGTGCAATGCAAAGGCAGGAAAAAGTCTTGATTTTTCATGACCATGAAGCCAGGCTTATTTCAGAGCAGTAAAATATAGTGGTGCCTTCACCAAGACCCTGTTTCCAAGCTGCCTTTTCACAAGGGGCAAGAAGAGCACAATGAGCTAGTTGAGAATACTGCCGAAGAAGGATGTTGCCATAAGATAAGCCACCACAACAGGAATTTGAGGGAAGCACAGATGGCAAAAAGAAATGTGCTAAGTGCTACCCTGAACAGAGATGAAGGTTTGAAATTAGGATGCCTGACAAAAGTTCCAGTGTTGAGAAGGTGGGAAAGGAAATGACTGCTACATCCATGCCAGCTCAAGTTTTGGGAACATCTGGGAGTGCCCTCTGGATCCTCAAATCTTGGACAGTATAACAGTGGTACCTCCAGAGCGACTTGAGAGCCCCACCACTGAGAAGACCAGGATGAAGAAGGAGTGTCAGACACCACAGCAGAATCCATGTGCTGCTGATATCTTCCTATTTAATCTCACTCTTCCCCCCACCCTGCCTCTCTCCTCCTATTTCTTTCCATCTCTCTAGTTCACATTTACTGTCAAAAAACATCTGTCCTATTGACTTTGGAATACTGTCTCACTTGCACCTTAACTCAGTCACTGGTCATCCCTGAGCAGAATCCTGTTAAAGTCACAGGTGGTACTCCTGGAAAAAGAAGATTTGGTGCTAAAGACAGCACCTGCTTGGACCCTGCTGTGCTCCTCAATCATTCTGCAAGAAATCAGGATCTCCAATCAAATATGGAAAGCTTAGGGAGGCTGCAGTTCCCTGCTAAAGTAGCAATAATGCACTGCAAAGCTCACCAGTTCAAGCAAACACCAGTTAACATCACAAACCAAGGAGCAGACAAAACTGCTAGAGAGGTGGCAGAACAAAACATCTTGGTGGCAATTCTTTCCAAAGTTGGGAACCTTTCAAAATCACTCACAGAATGCTATGTTGAAGACAATCAATTGGCAAAACCCTGAAATACCTGAATGAATCCCAAAGGGTGGTAGCTAACAACAAATCAACAAGTCAGATTGTCTCAAGCAATAATGAGACAAATTGTAGAAGAGAAACATAAAGAAACTCCTTGGGGTGTTGAAGGTATGGTAGACAATTTGCAAAGGCAGGTATTTAGTCTTAGGCTGACAGGGATTGTGACAAGTGGCGTCAGCAAATGTGAAATCTGCTTCCAGTACAATCCACAGTTTTACAAGAGACTGCCATTAGGGATGGCAAAAAAAGGAAAGAGTGCAGGAGCTTAATGCCAAAGAGGTTTTTCTGAGTTACCTCAACAAGACAACTCTAGGTATTAATGAGGTTTGGTAGACACATTTCCTGCATGGCCAGAGACTTTTCCTTGTCACACCAACAAAGCTAGAGAAGTAACTAGAGTTATAATCAAAGAAATCATCCTCAGGTTAAGGATCGTGTTAGGAATGTCATCAGACAGAGATTCTCATTTCATAGCTCAAACTGGCCAAAATTGATGCACAACACTCACAGTTCAATGGGACCTACAAAACCATGCCGGTGTTATGCCAGCAGAAAGGTTGAGAGCACAAATCAGAATCTAAAAAGAGAAATGAGTAACGTTTCAAGCTTCAGCTTGTTAAAGCATGAAACTATGACTTCTTTTCTGCTGTGTAGAGTTCTTTAGAACCAATGCCATTGTCAGGGTTTGACCCTGACTAAATGCCAGAACCTCTGCTCTCTCCTGCCACAGACGTGCAGGAGAGGGGAAAGAAACAAAACTGTTAAATGGACACAAGATTCATGAGTTGAGATAGGAGACTGATGGCAGGATGCACAGAAAAAGGGAAAACAGGCTCCAAACTTAAATTTGCAATGAGATTTAATTACCTAACTAATTACCTAATTAATTAATTAATTACCTAAGAGTCACAGGGTAAATGAGAGGTAAAAATAAGCTTTTCAGACACCATTTGTTCACTCACCCCCCTCCCTCTTAAGATACCATTTTTATCTCACCCCCCTCCCTCCTTCCAACCAAAAGCTTGGGTAGTGGGCAGGGTATGCGTGGTATTTTCTTCATCCATAAATCTATTCATCACTGCAATTCTTCTACTACAAACACTGTTTCTCTGCTCACCCCTCTCCCTCTTAAGACACTGTTTCTCTGCTCATCTCCCTCCCTCTTTCCAACCAACAGCTTGAGGAGGGCAGGGAAACGGGTCTATATCTCTCTGGTCAGTCCATCAGGAAGAGGGGTCCTCTACTTAGCCATGAGGTCCCTCCCATGAGAGACAGTCCTATGGGAACTTCATGGCGTGGGTCCAATCTCACAAGCAACATCCCGCCTGAATTCTGCTGCTACATGAGTCCTCTTGTCCATAGGGTGCAGACTCTCCCGAGCCAAGGCCAGGCTGCTTCCATCCCAGGAGCAAGGCCTTTCTCTCCCTTGCAAGGCCTTTGCAGCTTTAACTCTTTTGATGAGACTTGCACTGGATCACAGCTTCTTCCAGGCATCTACCCACTCCTCTGGCACGAGCACCTCCCCATGGGTTGGGGGTGGATTTCTGCATCCTTGTGGACTCCATGGGATGCAGGGGGAGTCTTATCGCCTGCAGCAATAGCTGGGGACCACCCCACACACAGGTGGAGCCTCACTGGCAGCGCTGCAAGCTGGGGTGCTCAGCTCTGTCTTGTACCATGGCTTATCCCAGCTGTGAGCTGGCAAGGGACAGAGGAGTGGTGACAGGCTCCTGCTGAAACCAGCAGGGTGCCAATCCCCCAACACTTTCCTCTGCCAAGGTCACTGTGCCCTGCCCCACTCCCAAGGGTCTTGAGCAGCCTTCTGGCAGTCAGGAATGCTCCTGCTTTATTCCCCAACTATGACCTTGCAGAGATAGATCCAAGTTATGCAGAGCCTTCTGAGCTCATGAAATCATTATTAACAGGAATGTAGAGTAGCTTTCCAGCAGCTATAAATTACTGGATTGGAGAATTTTTCACTGTAAACTTTAGAAGATCTTTTCTGAGTGAGTGTGTTGCATTTTGTGTTTTTTCCTGTTTGGTGTAGATGTTCTTTATTTTTGGTATGTTTTTGAGGGATCTGGACTGAAACGACAGCCAGAAACAAGCATGCCAAATAAGTTTGCTGACATTGCGCATCATAAAGGCAGTTTACAGGCAAAGAGAAATGTGACACAAAAAATTATCTCTGATGGTAAAACCTCTCTCTCAGCCCACTCTCCACAGCAGCACTCTTGCACACTCTGTCAGGCAGCAGCAGTCACCAGGCCAAGGGGAGGGAGGCACCCCAGCAGAATTCAGCCCCTGCTCCCCACGGCAGCGTTCCTTGTGCTGCTGCACTGCGCAGCTGGAGGAGCAACCCCTGGCCAGGGCAAACAAAAGACCCAAGTCTCAGGCTTTAAGAGGTGACCTTGTATTGCACTTCAGTTGAAGGACAACAGAAGGGCAACAACAGTTCAGGTGTTCAATCACAAAACGCCCCAAGACGTCTCAGCTACTGGGGCTTAACGTGGCTGGCATGGAGACAGTTGAGGAACATGGTAAACCACTCTCCAAGGAAGGCAGGGCCATTCACAGCCCCGTTTGAATGTTCCCAAATATTGTCCTCCCTCAGTCAATTTAGCCCAAAAGGAGGTTATGGCATTGCTGGCCACACCTCTACCCTGTCAGCTGAAGAAATAAATGGGAGGAAACTTATGAAAAGGCCTAGACTTCAAAGCCTCAATAGGTCTGTGCAGGAATCAACATCTGTGTCTCTCTGGAAAGACTGCTGGTGACAGACTATTTTTAACAAAGCTTACAAATGGACACAGTTTCCGTAGGGACACTTTAACAAAATTTATCTTTCAAACCCGTTGAAGTACCTTGCCTCCAGCACTTGTCCGAGTGTTTTACAGAACACTCGCAAAAGATCTGGATATTCCTTGGATCCCTGACAAGGTGAGGCTAAGATTTAGAAGCAGTCCTGGGAGCTGCTGCAGCTAAAATCCTTCAGCAGCCCTTGTGCATTCCCCTGCAACCCTCCAAAACAAGAGGAGTTGGAGACGGAGTTGCCCAAACGTCTGCACCTTCTACCACTTAAGGCAAAGAGTTTGCATTAACAAGAAAGCATGGGCTGTCAGAAAACACCTATTTTCTTATCATCAAGAATTTCCTTTTGCTACAATATTTTCCTACAATGTGCACAACTTCAAAGTGGAGGTAATGGGCTTCCACCCTCAACTGATAAAATTATTTCCTAAGTCTTGAAGAACCTAACTCTTGAAGAAAAGATTTGACCAGAAGAAAGCCACTCCAAATATGATATAAGTCACAATTAGAGGAGGAGCTAACGAGAATGAAAATTCTTTATTGGAAAAGTTCTGTACTGTCTTCTATAATCTTCAACAAACTAATCAACCCTAACTTCATCTTCTACAAAAGCTCAACCCTAACTAAATCTTCTGCCAATGCTAACGTACACTACTGGAACGACCAACTAGAAAAATACTAAACTAACTAATCTTGTGCTTGAGAGGAAAA
This sequence comes from Lichenostomus cassidix, assembly GCF_008360975.1. NCBI lineage: Eukaryota > Metazoa > Chordata > Aves > Passeriformes > Meliphagidae > Lichenostomus > Lichenostomus cassidix. The sequence continues at coordinate 5,369 of NW_028147660.1, forward strand.
AGCCATAGATGTTATGTGGCTGAAGCAGATGACTGGTGCCAGGACTCCACTTGCTGCTTGTCAAATTCAGCTTTTCATTGCTGAATGTGGACAACTTCTTGTGGAGATACTGGCACCTGCTCTTCATCTCCGAGTAGCTGGGGCTACCCTGTGAAGCAAAAAGACAAAGAAAATAAAGGCATGCAAACATTTCTGCAGAGTTTAGGATTTGATGTCCTTTGCTTTCAAATAGCCTTGAGGCAGACTCAGTGGTTACCAAGACCTGCAGGTCTGGTTTTCCTTTTGTGAAACACTACAAATATGCTCAGTTTTCCTCTAGAGACTTTTCTTCTCTGTGAGCCACCACACTTCTGGGAGCTTTGCACATGGAGGCAATTGTAACACAGCCCCAGCACCCACCTCCAGACAAGTCTGAAACCACAACAATAACCCAAAGCAAATCAGCTCCTAACAAGGACAAAACTAATTTCTGCTTACATCTGCTGAAGAGACTAAAGCATTTGCCATTCCCTTCTCCCTGCAATCAACACGAGTGGGGGTTATCAGGCTCATGATACAAATCCAAGATGAAGTGGCAAGGAGACTAACAGATGCCACTTCCCTACACTGCCACACCAATGCTTCTGCTCCTCTGGGCTTGAGGACCTGGTTGTTTTTGGATGATAAACCCTCCCTCCACATGGGAATGAAACCTTCGAAACACCCTGAGATTAATTATTACAAACTCTAAAACTTGAACAAGTTGAAAGACAGATCCAAGACAGCAACAACTTGTGCCACTGATGCAACCCAGGCCAGATGCACCTGACTGGTGTGCTGGATGGTTTGGAAAAGAAACATACAAATATATTTCAACATTCTGGGAGACAGCTAAAAAGCAAGAGCCCGGACTACTGGCTTGTACCCAGTGCCATGCCATGGCAAGAGCCCGAGCACAGGCCTCCCTCAAGTGCTTCCCTGCAGAGCCACATTTCCCCTCAGCCTTGCCCCGCAGCAGCACTGGCTGATCCAAGATGGCCCAGGGCCCAGCCGGGCCTGCTCGAAAGGCGGGAGGTGCCCCAGAGCCCAAGAGCTGCACGAGGCCTGACTGCCCTTGCCAACATCGCTGCTGCCACTGAAGCTGCCAGCACTTGGCAGCCTTTTACCACTCACACCTACACACACACTTGTCCCTGCCCTCCTGCACTGCAAATGCCACGAGGGGATGCAAGAGCACTGCTGCAGCTGCTCCTGAGACACTGCAGTGCAGGAAGTGAGGGCTCGTCCTGACCTAACCCACCAGCAGGTTCAGCTCAGCTCTTCCCCACACCCTGCCCCTCTCCTCCTAGTTCTATCTCCCTAATTCATATTAACTATTAGATAACATCTATACTACTTACTCTGGAATAGGGGTTTGCTAGAACCTTCATTCAGGCTCAGGTTTCTCTTAATAATCCAATCTTTATATCATGGTTATCTACACTGGAGTTAGCAAAGGCAGCACATTAATACCTTCATTGAAATCCAAAGGATACCACTGCTTCAGCCTCCCCAGTTCCCTTTAGATCTTCTTGGACTTTTCAGTGCTCCTCCTAGGTTCTGGTGTTCTAGAACTCTGGAAATTGCCATTTTGGGGCTCCTCACGGATGCAAGTGGAACTGGAGCCGACACTCAGAGACAGGCTCGAAGTCCTGCAGGATGTTGAAGGCAGGACCAAGGCAGAAGAGTTGCCACCAGCTGCTGGTTCGACTTGACGAGGCTGGTGAGCAATTCTCTGTTTCTTGCTCATCACAGGACTACTGAATTCAGAAGCCAGAAGTCGTTTCTACAACAATAACAAAATAATTCATTAATCTGTGGTCAGAAGCAGGTTTTGCTCCCATTTGGAAAAAAAAAGCCCAGCATTTCTGAAGTGGCAGTTTTTTAAAACATATCTTTCTTACCTAAAAGGACCAATCCAAAAAGGAAGTACTGAGGCTAAAGATGCACTCTATTTCACTTCTACTTTCTCACCTTAGGACTTAGCAAGTCCTTCTCCAAGTCTACAGCAAAAATGCTTTGGAAGAAAGACACTCCCTTCAGCAGCTCTATCAAAGGCTTCCCCAAAATGGGGAGGTCAGGTTGCTTTTGTCTAGGGCTCAATTTCCACTTGTACACACCAGAAAATGACTCAGCTTTTGCTGTCAAACTGCCTCAGGATTTACTCATGAGACACCAGGATGTTTTAGGCTTTTTATGAGATAAAGAAAGGATTAGTACCTCAGTGTCAAAATCCATCAGTACTGTGATGTTTGTGTGTGAATTCTCATCAGGCTGAAAAAAGACACCAAGGCAGGAAACTCTTGTGCTTTTAGGTCCACTTGCCTTAACTCCAGCAGCCAGCCCATTCTTTACACTGCAAAGCTGTTGCCTATCAAGCCCTTCAATTTGTACAAGGGAGTTTCACAAGTGCTCACTAAGGAGCCCTTGCTGTTGCTCAGTGCGCTTCAAGCAGCTCTCAGCTCCTGCCAAGAACCTTCTCCAAGGTGCTCCTCACAAGCCACAACACACAGCTACAAGCTCTCCCCTCCCACAGCAAACTTCAGGAGCCAGTATGGAGTAGAACAGGAGAGCTGTGCTTTGGCCAGGCAGAGTGAGGGAGGAGAGAGAGAAAGAAAGGCAGAGAGTGAGAGACCAGAGAATATCCCCAGTCTGTAGACACTGTGTTGCTCCTGCCACATGCATAGCTTCCTCCGGAGCTGGAGGAAACAATGCGAGTGAAAGAGAGAGAGATGGAAAAGAGAGCGAGAGGCCCCATCTGCCCCAGCCTGGTGCAGCCTCTTCTCTACAGTAGATTTTCCATGCAGTTCTGTCAGCCATGCACAAGCAGCCCTTTGAGCTCTTTGAGCCCTTTGAGCCCTTGGACCCCTTGGAACCCTTGGAGCTCTTCTGCAGGCAGTGAGTTGAGGGTAGTGACTGAGCTCAAGGCTCCAGGCAGAGCACAAAGTTGCCTCAGCACAGCTCTGCTCCACCTCTGCAGGAGCCTCTCACCTGATCACAACCTTCCTGTCACAGCAGTCAGAATGTCTGAGGCAAAACGTGCTGATGCCTGCTCCTGACCATTCACATCACAGCTTTTGCACCACCAGCAAGTGTGCTAAAACTTAATACAACACACAAAATGTTAAAAATGCACAAAATACCTGAGCAAGTCTTGGTGGAATGTCCCTTGCAGAGAGTCCTGGAGATGTCACTTGGCTCGTGCTGGTGACATTCTGAGATGGAGCTGATTTTCTGCAAGGATGGTGCCACATTTCATGTTACAAGGCGTAAATATCAACTGTCATTGTTCTTTTCTTCCAGGGAAAACAGACCTTCATTGTCAGGACTCAAGGAAACAGCATGAAGCTGAGTTGAGGCAGGTTTAAGCTGCATATCAGGAAAACCTTCTTGCTCTGAGGGTGGCTGAGCACTGCAACAGCTCCCCAGGGCAGTGGTCACTGCAGCAAGAGTTCAAGCAGCCTTTGGACAACACTCTTGGGCACAGGCTGGGATTCTTGCAGTGTCCTGTGCAGGGCCAGGAGTTGGACTCAATGACCCTCATGGCTCCCTTCTACCTCAGCATCTTCTGAGAAGCTATGCTTCATTTCCCAGGGCTATTTTTTCTGAAAAGGCTCTTTTCCTTCTCCAAAAGATAGAACTTACCTAGAAAGCATTGACTTCAAATTCTGTCTATCTTCTTCATGGTAGCCAGGCAAATCATTTTGGATGGTTTTAAATAGATATTCCTTGATCCTGAATGAATTATTCTTGTGATTCACATTCGCTACCTACAGGCAGGCATTTAAGAAAACAAATGTTCAGTAGACCTATATGGAAACTACAGAAATACAGTTGAGAGATTAATTATTCCTCTATCACGTGAGTCTGTCTGTCTGTCCCCTGCTTTAAAAAAAAAAAAAAAGTAAAAGTAACAAAGATACCCAGAATCAGGAATTCACTTCCTAAAAGCAGAACTAAGGTTTTGTTGGAAGGCAATCAAGTGTGTGCATATCAGATCTCAGCAAGCTCAGGCTCCCCGTATTAGATTTATACAAAACAAACCCCCACTTGCCCTGGTTTCAAGAAAAGTCTGAGCAAGGCATGTCAGTGTGTAGTGCTGCTAACACAGCCCTTTCAGAATGCAAACCAGTACCTTGAGGGAGTTCACAACACATCCAGGAAATTGCCTTCAAGGAAATCTCCTTGAACATTGCAATGGAACAGAAAAAAATGTTTTCACCATTTTACCCTCTAGGGAGCTGAGCATTGATATTTTATAATCAACTTGAAATCTAAATCGGCTACTTCAGCTTGGATGGCAGAGCATGGCTTTTGTGAAATTGTGAATGTCTTCAGGGTGAAAGAACCCTGCCACTTTCATGCAAAAACAAAGCAACAAACTTCACAGCTTGAAGGAATGAGTCCTTAAAAGTCAGTGTGGGATCAACCAAAACTGTATCCATGTGGAATAGGTTCTTGTCTAGGTTCAAAAACATTTTTCTCATAGCTGAAAAATAAATATTCTGACTTGATCTATTAATGCTTGCATATTTCAGCAACAGCCTACAGGGACAGGGAATATTTAAAAAGAAAGGAAATAGCCACAGTATTTCTGGAGAAAGTAATGGGATAGGAAATGATCATTTAACACTGTGTGTATTATCTTTGGGAAAAGTGCTCTCCTCTTTCAGCAGGTTTGTTGTTTGACCATCCCTGATGACTTAGGATGCTCAGGTACATCCTCATCAACCTGGGGACTGGCTCTGCATCAGAACGCAGAGCAATGAGCCACTGAAGGAAAAGTGGAAAGGACCATTTCAAGTACTTTTAAACCTTCCTGCAGCAATAAAAGGGGATAGGATCGATGCCTTGATTCACCTCAGCCGAGGGAAGCCAGCCCTGACACCTGAACAACCAGAGGAGAAAACAGAGCCAGCAGAGATTTTAACATTCAGATTTGTTAAAACATGAAAACACTACTTCTTTTATGCTGTAGAATTATTTAGAACAAATGCCATAAAAGGAAAGAGAAGTCATGAGAGAGTAACCTTGAAAAAACCTATTAAATTTGAAGATCAAGCTTGTGCAAACGGTGAAGGTTACAAAGTGCTGGGTTTGTTAAAAGAATGATGATGGATTTGATATCCAGCAATCTGGAATATCATCAATCAAAAAAGGCAATTCAAGAATGGGAGAAGACTAAAAGTACCTCTTGGTGGGACTGGTTTTTCTCATGGCTACCAGAACTTAAATGGCTTAAAGAATTATTTACAACTCGTGTTAGAATTGTTGCAGTTTGCATTTTGTGTTGTGTAGTAATTCAATGTATTCTGTCTTTTATGAGATGCTTTACAAATATTTGTAATAACAATTATTATTATCATAGATAAGAAAATGAGTTTAAGAAGTGAGACTTCCAAGATAAATCTTGAAAGTCTCACAGTGGGGAATTGTTACAAATAGCCTAGGAGAAAGTTATGGTTGGTAGAATATTGAGTGCTCTGAAACCACCTATGTACCACGTCAAGCCAGAGCAATGCAGTTTGGTCAAGAATATATTGTGAATCTTAGATAACCAAGACTAAAACAACCACTATATGGACGACTACAGTGACAAGTCTAAGACCAAAAGCTCAGCAACCACCCAGGGTCTTTAAAGACCACCAAGAAGACCCTCAGAGACTAACTGTGCAGACTCAAGCAATTTATGCATATTTAATGACTTCTGAGGAATAGAATGCATATGTATTGCATATGTCATTGTGACCTCACGGGTGGTGTTGGCTCCGTCACAATGTGCTCCTCCTCAGCACTCGCATAAAAAGGCAGGACAGCCACACACACGGCACTCATCCAAAGCCATCATGCCCTGCCACGGTCGGAGAGGACGCCAGAGCAGGAGCAGGAGCAGGAGCCGGAGCCGGAGCCGCAGTCGGAGGCGCTCCCGGCGCCGGGGCGTGCGGAGGAGGCGCAGGGCCAAGTCCCGCCGCCGCGGCTATCGCCGGCACCGCAGCCGAAGGCGCCGCCGCCGCTACCGCTGAGCCGAGCCTGGGGCTTGACCCCATAGAGCCAGAGCCCGGAGAGCCCCGGCCACGACACAGGCCTGGCTCTGCCAGTAAAGCGCAGCAAGTTCACACCGGCGTGTTCGTGTCTCCGCGGTGCCTCTGCGCCAGCAGCGGGTGTCGCTTGGTGTCCGCCTGGCGTCTGCGTCTCTCTGCTCCCCCTGGGTGTCCCTGGCTCAGGAGATCCCCCTGTTCCCCACGCTGCGCTGCTCCACCGTGGCTCGTGTCTCTCAGAAAGAGGGCCCGTATTGCTTGAGTGAATGCCTTGAGACCCAGACCCCTCAAAAGCTTTCTTTGTCCTTGCTGCGCATGTGCCAACAGTGACATGCGGGTCACTTTCCTGCCAGTTCAGTATGTGCAGAACTGTACTTTAAGTGCTCCTTCTGTTCAAAGTTTTCTGGAGGCAAAAAGGGAGCTGGGGTGGGGGCAGAGGGGAGAATGTCAGTAAGCGAGAGGTTGTCCTGAAGTCCCATTTGCCAGGGCAGATGCCCAGGGGGTTTCTCACCCAGAGCCACAGCCAGGACCCACAGGGCAGATCGTGGGTCCTGGATCCGGCCAGGACAGGGTTAATTTTTGCAGCAGCCAGAAGGGGCATGGCCAGCACCGGGGGCTAGTTGGATACCACCTAACCTGTGGCAGGGGGAATGGAAGGGGATTGTCCTTCTGGGTTTGGCTGGTGAGCTGTAAGTCGTGGGGCACTGAGTTCTGTGTGGTGAGCGACTGTGTGTGACTCGTTCGCCTCTCTTGTACGCTCCGCTTTTAGTGTTGTTGTCACCGTTTGTGTTCGTATTTCACTGCTGTTTCTAGTACATTTTTCTTATCTCAACCCATGATTTGTGGCTGTTTGTGCTCCACTCTCCATCCTGCCACAGAGGAAATGGTGGGGAAGTCAGTGCGTGGCACATGGTCTGAGGTGTTTCAATGTGAACACTAAACTGGGAAATACTATTCCTACACCACAGCAATGTGGAAAACTCAGTTTCCTAAATGATTACTTTTCTTGTCTACTCCAGGAAATTCTCTACAGGAGAATTAGCCTGCTGAAAAGCAATTGCTGTAATCGAACTGAAAGCCTGCTAGGTAGCATTTATTTTAAAGTACAGATTTAATAAAATTACATAGAAAGCAAAAAATAAATATTGGCAAATAGTCTTTATAGTACTATTTTAAAATATTTTAAAATCTACAGTGGGAGAAATTTTTGTGGTCTTTTTCCAGTCCCGCAGTGATGAAGAATTCTATAAAACAAATTACAACTGACTTTTTTCAGTTCTTCCAAAAAAAAAAAAAAGTTAAGCAAAATAGCAGAAACAGCTACATTTGCACTGCATTTCCAAAGCAGATGTTTGACTTTAACGCATAAGGCTAAAGAGGGGGAATGAGAGGAACTGTGTGTTGAACAAAAAATCATAATGGAACTGTGCAAATGCATTCTGTTCCTCCCCCAAATGGACATTCTCATATTCAAAATATCATTGAAAGTCAAGGCCAAAATTTCAAGTGATTTTATTTCAATCAGCTGTGTTAAACCAATAAAAAGAGCATTATTGGTCTGGCCTCACAAGCATCTGAATGAATGATGAACAGAAAATCTGCACATTCCAGAGGATACTTTCTTGAATAAGTCAGATTTTCCAGAGGATTCAGAAAACAGGTTTGGGTTTCGTTTTTGTCTCCTTCTTGAAAAAGCCAAAAGAGTTCATGTCTTCATTTAGTCAGTTCAAGGTTCTGAAGGGTCACTCAGCTACTACCGAGGTCATGGACACTGGATTCTGAGCACTTCCAAAAAGATGTCCTTGATTTTCAGACTTTTCACAGAAAAAAATGTCATCAAAGAAAAAGATGAAATCAATAGAATTCAGATTCTTTTTTGCTCTCTGTTAAACCACAAACCTACACTGTAGCCTTGTCATTAATACAAACACAGAAACACTGACAGCCTTGGTTTGCAGAAAAAGGAAAACTGTCACTACCAGACAACTCACCGAGGGCAGTCAATGTTAAAGCTCCCGCCCTGGGTTTCACGGCTACTCCCCACCTGTGCCTAACTCTGCAGGGCAGGACAGGCACCAGGAGGGTCTGCAGCAGGAGGTGGTGACCATGGCAGGTCCCTCTGTCCAGGGCAGAAGTCACAGCCCCTCTGCTCCTGGCTGGGACAGAGGCCACTTGCCTGGGGGGTCCAGTGTCCCACAAAGAGGAGGGACCCCAGCCCCCAGGGCTCTCCCCAGCCTTCCAAGAGGCCAATTCACCGGCAGCTCCAGCAGGACTCTTGCAACCCTTTATTCAAGGAAAAGGAAATAAATGTTTATTTCCCTCACACAGTCTCTGGGCACTGCTGTCTCTCCCTTCTAATGCCTTTCCCCTTCCCCTTTTTCCCCACGGTGGGTGACACCCCTGTGCTTGGGGACACAGCCGTGGGCCCCTGGAGTCCCTGGTCACGTCAGCGGTGGCAGCTCTTCCCACAGGAAATCCTGCTGCAGCTGCACACCCGCAGGGCAGCAGATGCCAAATGCAGCTGCATCAGGGGCTGCTGGTCCTGTCACAGGACCATGGCCTCAACCTGCCTACCAACTATCTGGATATGCAGTGACTCCACACCACGAGGTAATTGAATCAGGGGCATTTCCCTCTGATGCTTCAGCCCAGAAAGCAGAATGAATTTCAGTCATTTGAACTTTGGAACTGAGTAAAGGAAAATAAGTTAACATTTGAACTGATTCAAAATACGCCTTTGGAGTAGTACACGCACACGGGGCCATCTGGAAAGAAAGAGACCTTTTGACATCTTGAGGCACGTCAATAAAAAATGGAGAATGAATCTTGGATTTACTTGAAAGTATCCAGAAACCAGCAGAAGTTCCCATCGTGCACTGCAGAGCACACCGTGTGGGTAAGACAAAACTGGAATTGGGGAATCATTTAGCCAATGAGGCTGCAGAAAAAGGCGTGTTAGAAAACAAAGTTTTATCTTTCATATCCCTGCCAGAGATACCTGGCAACAAGAAAAATGAGACAGGGACTGTCAGTTAATTGAAACCTTAGAAGCAAGGTTTGATCCATGAGGCTGGGCAGTTATCCAAGCCGGGCAAAGAATAGTCCCAGAATCAATCTTGCATGAAATGGTGGATTGCAAACACAAAGCCACCCATTGGAGTACTGAAGAAGTTTTGAAACATTTGCAAAAATCTGTAATTGGGTCTAAAATGGCTAAGATTGTGCCAGAAATGTATTGTTTGTAAAAGAAACAACCCTAACACAGCTAACAAAGTCATGCTAAGAGCCATAAAATCTGGAAGTGTTCCACGTGAATAATGGCTGATTGATTTTACTGAATTACCTGGAAAAAGAAGGTATAAATCCCTCCTAGTTCTGGTGGATACCTTTTCTGGGTGGCCAGAAGACTTCCCTTGTTGTAAAATACTGTTGAATTGAGTAACACCTAGATTCAGGGTACTTTGGGGAAAGTCATCAGACAGAGGTTCCCACTTTTTTGCAGAAGAGGTTAGAAAAGTTTTGGGAATAGCTTGGGATCTTCATACTCCTTACAGACCCGAAGCTAGTGGCAAAGTAGAGTGAATAATTACACAATCCAATTGCAATTAGGTAAAATATGTCAGGAAACCTCCCTGAAATGAGTCCAAGCCTTACCTGTTGCTCTACTTCAAATTAGAACTCAGCCACAGGGCACCAGCAAAATCAGCCCCTGGGAGCTGCTCTATGGTCCACCCTACCAAGTACCACACATTTCAGGAAACACACACATAAAAGGAGGGGTTGATTTGAATAATTACCTCATTTCTCGCAGTAAAACTTTACAGGGTTTGCAGTGATCAGTGGTGATCTCCAGACCAATGGAATTTGGCTGCAGCCAAAGTGGAAGGGACCTTCCCAAGTTCTGCTGACAACTTTTACTGCATTGAAATTGGACAGAGTAAAATCATGGAAACATTATTCCACAATTAAAAGGGCCAAAGCCCCTTAGCTCAAGGTGACACCTCGTGGAGATTTGAAAAAATCTGGACCAAACATCATGGTTACCCAGCTGGACTTGGTTAAAACATCTATCTATAATTGTCACCATAATGATCACTGATTATTATTATGATTACATCCTGATTCAGTGTTATAGCTGTTGTAATGCCTTATGCTATAAAATATGTATTAAGAAGCTAGTTCCCATAAGGAACTTTGTCTCAAAAAAAGGGAGGACTTGATCAGGACCACAGAACAAAGCAGCATAGCCTTGAAGAAATGGATGAAGGATGTAACTTAGGCAAACAGAAGTCATGCAAAATGCATGCAGGATGCCAGCTCAGCTCTGCAAGACTGACAAAGCAGAATTATTGTGCAAAACAGTAATATTGTGCTTACTCCAAAGCGGGGGTCGAGGAACAGCCACAGAAAAAGGACATTGGATGTTGAAGACAGACCCCAAAGAGCCATATAAGGACTTCCAATAAGGGGTGCAAATTTGTAAAATGAAGTAATACATATACATCAAGCAAGCAGGGATAGCTAATGAGCATGTAGTCAGGATGTATGATAAAAACTGTTCACCTGATGCTCAGTGCACTCAGTTAGAGGAGGGATCCTCTGAGTGACCAGCATAGTGCACTAAAGAATACTTGCTTTCTAATACTCAAAACTGTGTTAGAAATTTTCTGTCCAGCTGGTTTCAGTGACAACCTCTCCTGGCACAGCTTTGAATTATTCCCCTGTGTCCTGTCACTGTATCCCAGGGAGACCTTTAAAGGCACGATGAGACACACGCCACAGACACATGATGCAGGTGACCAAAGGAGAGCAACATGACATGATATTTAATTTTATATTTAATTTTATATTTACATTTACATTTATATTTATATTTATATTTATATTTATATTTATATTTATATTTATTTTTTCATGATAACATGAGCAACAAGAAATGATATTTCCTTTTTTTCTCTGACACCATGTGCCTACAGGGATGGAAGGCCCGCTGTGACAGCACCGTGTGGAGGAAGGTGATGTCATCAGCCTGTGGACTGTGACATCCCTGAGCAATGGATTGTGACCTCACTTCCCTCACTGCCTATCTTGGGGTGGGCAGAAGGTCAAATACCTGTTTTGCTGTCACCGGGGCTGAAGGCTGATGTCACTGAGCAGTGGACTGTGACATCACAGGGGGAGTGGATGATATTGTAGGTATCTCTCACTGCTTATATACAGGTGACAGAGTCTGGGCCACTCTGGCTACAGCCTGAACTCCATCCAAGCAAGACTGTGAGGTCTGGAGGATCAAGCCAGGCTTCTCTAGTGCTGGGTGGTCCCTGTTACTGGCAGATCTTGGTGCCAGTCTCAGAGCCATCACTCCTCTTTCCCCGCCCTGCCTGCTTCGGGCAGCCGGGCACTGCAGATGCAGCACTGAGGGTGAGCTGTGCAGGAAAATGTCCCACCGGGGTGGCTGTGGGGTGGGTGATGGGACTCAGGGAGCCGGGAGGGTGTCCTTCTCCAGGGGCCTGCCCATTGCTTCCTCCCTTGCCCCAGGACAGCCAGTGACCATAGCTTCTCCTTCCTGCAGGATGTGACAGCAGTGAGGGCAAATAGTTCCTAATCCTTATCTCTTGACAACGTGCTGCAGAGCACAAAAATGTCCACAGAGACAGACAACAACTGCCCCATCTGCCAGGACACTTGTAAGGACATGGCTTCTACTCTGCCCTGTTACCACCAGTTTTGCCTGGGTTGTATCCTGCGGTGGACACAGAGAAATCCAGTGTGCCCACTCTGCAGAAGAGCAATAGTGACCGTCCGATTTTCTGATCATGGAGAAGATGACTATCTGGAGACATCCATCACAGTCCATGAGGAGCTGCCAGATGGCAGCAGCCAGGCAGGGAGAGCTCCTGACAGCCTGGATGAGAACAGCTCCCATTCTCCTGTGGTGTCCCCTTCATCTTCCCCACTGGGGACACTGTCCTCAGCAGAGCAGGAGGGTTCAGGGCTGGAGTTTGTGGGGAGTGTCCTGCCCGAGCTCTGGGCAGAACTCTTCAGTCAGCAGCAGCATCTCCTGGACCCTGTGCGGCCCTGGCTACGTCAGAGGCTGGAGGGAATATACCGGGGCAGGTGGTGGGTGGCAGATGCCTTAGAGAGCAGCATCTTGCATGGCCTTTGCATCCATGGGCCAAATGCCGAGCTGCTGGTTGAGGTGCTGCAGCCTCTCCTCGAGGAACACACGGCAGCGCTGGTGCATGGCGTCATCAGCATCATTGTGGGCCAGTGCAGCAAAGAGGCCCAGAGGCTGCTGCGCTCTGGTGCTGTCAGGGATGAGAACAATGGCCCTGTGGCCAGTGCCAGCTCCAGCTCCAGCCCCAGCTCCAAATCCAGCAACTCCAGGAGCTCCAGCTTCAGCAGCAACAGCTCTGGCTGCAGCTGCAGCTGCAGCAGCTGCTGCTCCAACAGCTCCAGCAGTTCCCAGCAAGGGACTCTTGACAGCAGCCCCACAGGCTCTGATGAGGAGGAGGAAGCTGGTACATCAGAGGCCTCCCCCTGCCCAGGGCAGCACTCACAGCCCCTCTGCTCCCAGGGCAGGGACTGATTGTCCACTGAGCCCCAGCATGTCTGACAAAAGAGGGAGCCCAGGCCCTTCGACTCTCACCAGGCCTGCCAGAGGCTGCCCCACCGACAGCTCTAGCAGGGCTCTTGCAACACTTTATTCAAGGAAAAGGGAATAAATTTTTATTTCCCTCACAAAATCTCTGGGTGCTGTTTTCTCTCCCTTCTAATGCCCCTCCCTTTCCCCTTAAGCCCCACCGTGGGTGGCACTCAGGTGCTGGGGGGCACAGCCATGGGCTCCAAGAGCCACAGGGCCATGGCAGCGGCACCTCCTCCCACACGAAATGCTGCTGCAGCTGCACACCCACAGGGCAGCAGATCCCAAAGGCAGAGAGGGCAGCAGGGGCAGCTGGTCCTGCCACAGGACCACGCCCTCAGCCTGCCTCCACATTTTGTCATCCCTGCCCACTTAGAGAGGGGAGTGATACAGCAGCTTTGGTGGGTGCCTGGCCAGGGTCCAGCCAGGGTTAACCCTCTAGATTTTTCACATCTTGTTCTGTCCCAACTGGCTCAAGGGCTACTGCAGAAACAGTTTCATTTGTTCAGGACCTCACTTAAAATTATTCCTACATGCCACATCTGACTATACTCTGGAATATGCACTCTCCAAAAACCCACAGGGCCTAGGAAAGTGTGTGTTTCCTTCTTGCTGGTCAGTGGGAACAGATCTGCTATTTTGTTGACTGAATTCATTGGCATCTGATGGTATGCATCTTGACATTTTACTCCTAAAATATTAATTTCCTGGGCAGGTCCCTTCCCCTTACTTTGTTTTATGGCAAAGCCAGCTTTCAGGAGGATCTGGATTATCCTCTCTCCTTTCTCAAAAACTTCCTCTGCTGTGCTGTCCCATACGATGATGTCATTGATGTACTGCAGGTGTTCTGAAGCCTCATCCTTTTCCAGTGCCATGGCAAATGGTGGGGCTATGTTTCCAGCCTGGGGGCTGTACTGGATGCCTCTGCAGGTGAAAACAAACTGATGAAGGAATGGAGAAAAATGCATCAGTTATGTCGATGGTGGCAGCACTTTGCTGCTGTGGACTCCAGTTTGCACTGAATTTCGAGCATGTCTGGAACAGCAGCACTCAGTGAGGGTGTGACTTCATTCAGGCTGTGACACTCCCCTGCCAGTCTACACTCTCCCTTAGGCTTATGCACAGGCCATATGGGACTACTAAAGGCTGACGGAGTCTTGCTGACCACTCCTGGGCTCTCCAGATCACGAATCATCTCATGGATGGAGGTCATGCAGTCCTGGCTGGGGCAGTGCTGTTGACAATGCACTGCTGTGGTAGCAATCAGCACCTCTTGTTCTTCGACCCTCAGCAGAAAAGACCCACAGCAGACAGGTCCTCTGAGACACCAGGGAGCAGCTGTCTAATTTCCTCTGTCTCCACAGCAGCTATCCCAAAAGCCCAGGGATGCCCTTTTGGGTCCTTGAAATACTGTCTCCTGAGGTTATCCATGCCGAGGATACACAGGGCCTCTGTGTATATACTCTGGGCCAGGAGTGTTTTGCCATCTCTGGCTGGTTGAGCTGAAGGCTCACTTCAGCTTCCAGATGTTGGGATTCCCCCTGTCACCCCAGGAACAGAGATGGATTCTGTCCCTCCATATCTCAATGGCATCAGGGTCCATTTTGCACTGGTGTCCATCAAAGCCTTCTACTCCTGTGGGCTTGAAGTGCCAGACCATCAATCCACACAGGCCAGGAAAGCTGACTGTCTCTTTCCTGCACTCAGCTGGGGGCAGAGCCCCTCTAGTCCTGGTCATAGTGCTCATTGATCACTTTTAATAAATATGAACTGGAGGTCCCTACAAGAGAATCAAAGTAACATCGGCCTTCCTATTCTGTCTGAGAACTTGTCCACTGGAAACTACAGCATATTTACCCTTGCAGAATTTCGTGTTGTAATGTCAGAGACTGGAAAGATCAATGTCCTGAGCGATTTTGGGATGTGTGTGTGTGGAGGAGGACAGGTTGGCCTTTCCCAGGCAAGGCAGTGAACTGCCCCACACCTTGCCAAGAGCCTGTATCCCAGCCTGGCAGAGCTGCCGATCATTGGCACACTGGAGGAAATGTCCCACACTCCACCCTGGAGCTGTGACCCAGCTTCTGAGTGGCCAAATGACTAGAAGTCCCATCTGGGGGAGGGCCCATGAAGGCTGAGGGGTATTTAAGGCTCAGCATGGGGCTACATGTCTTGACCTCATGCTGAGGCCTACCTACCTTCATCTTGACATTTCTATCTGAACACCACTGGAACCCAGGGGTTGGGATGTATATGTGTGCTTTTCTATATCTTTTCTGTTCTTTCTTTCTTTCTTTCTCTCCTTCTAATTTCCTCTTCTTGGAACATTTTGAGTAACTTAACATTGGACACGTTTAGAGTTTGCTAAGTTGAATGGGTCAAGTTAATGTTTGGAGAAGTATTTTATGTTGATTGGATGATGTACCAAACCTTTTGCCAAAGATCCCTCATTTTCTAAAGTTTGCCAGTAAAGTTGTTTGGACCTCTTGAGAATATCTTGTTGATATTTCACCCATGCATTTCACCCAGAGTACAAGAACCATTGTAACCCCTTTCAAAAGCCCTGTTAGTGAGCTAATTGGGGCCTTACAGATGGTTGTTCTTCCTCAAAAACAGCTTTCTTCACTTTTTCTGTGGAATTCCAGCCTTCAGCCCTCATTTAGTTACCTTTTCGCTAAGGACAGATTTCAGCATTAAATGCCAGCCTTGCTTGGAAAATGAGTATATTCACCATTGAACCAGCTCCAACCTAGCTCCACAAGTCAAATGGGCAGGTGCATCTCACCAAAAATGAGATTACATCTCAGCAAAAATTTACATCTCACCAAAAAAGAATATCTCAAAAGCAAAGGACAGTCTACTTTTCTTATTCTTGATTAGGATATACATCAGGTTTATCCTGATGGTATGAATGTTAATTTCTTGAAATGAATTCAGCTACCAGACATGAACTTAATCAACACTGCCAGCACACCAAAAAAACTTTTTGCAGAAAGGAAAAGGTGATTGGTTTAGCAGTGCACACTGTAAAGGAAGAACAGCATCATACATTAACATTCCTATGCATTTCACCCTCAAGGTGCTGGTTTGTTGGGTGTAACCTGTAAATCCCATGACTGACTATATCCCTTAGATGGGCCAGAAATAGCATGCTGAGATAGATATGAACCTTTCTGAGAAGTGTAGGGGCTTTCTTCTTGTTGCTGACTTTACCGACATTAAAGCAGAATATTCAGGGTTTACAGTGACAGTGCAGATCCTATTGCATAAGGGGCAGTGACATGGAAAAGGAATTGCTTACAGCCAGATTGGTTAGAGGCTTTTTCTTAAAAACTTTGTTTCAAGTCCCACAGAACTAAGTTCTGACTTAGAACAGAAAGTGAAACACTGCAAAGATTTTGAGCCAAACCCCCATCTCCCATGCCTCAGCCTCAACACAGAACCTTGTCCATGGGGATATTTTAATGTGACACAGGGAGAACAGCTACAAAATGCCAATAACTAAATGACTATTTCATCTGAGGAAGTTGCTGAGCCAGCAAGTTCATGCCACCCTGATGCTCTGTAAAGGATGCCTGTGATTCACAAGCACAACACCATTTACCCACTTCCCAAAAAAATTGACACATCTAGTCCAAATACAGATGACAAATCTCTTGTTTACAAGCACCTCTTGAAAGACATCTCAAATCTGTTTTTCACAGGATTCATCTGTAAACCGGCCCTATATTCTGTCAGGATCCTTATGAGATGGCACTTGCACAGACCCACATCAACCATTTCAGTATGGGACTTTTAGAGCAGCAAGCTATGCAGCTCTTTGTGTCAGGAGACTGCTCTTAAGCATTTTCACACCATATTTCACAAGAGCAATTCAATCCTCATGTCAGCTACAGCCTGAAACATAAAGACAAGATCACTGCAGAGATATTGTACTCAAATGTTGAGATTCAAACACAACAATGAAAAAAACAACCCCAAATTTGAAACGGCAATAATTAGAAGCAAACAAAAAATAGAGATCCTTGATGCACCAACTTCAGGACACAGAAATTCTTTCTAATACTAGGTTGCCTATACACCTACAATCTTCCTTTCCTAATGCTTCAGTTTTTGAATGTCTATGCACAGAAGTGACCAACTACACCACTAAATAAACTGTCACACTACTGCAAGAAAAACTCCACCTTCCATTATTTCATGGAATCTCCTTCTCTTTTAAAACACCACAATGGGCAGTCTCCTGTTCAAAACTATATGCCAGCTATTCTAAACCATTGGGAAAGAAAAGCCCAAAACAAAACAAAACAAAAGAAATAATTCAAAGCATAGAAATAATTAATCCAAACAACATTTTGGAAAGCCACGGCTATTTGTGAACAAAAGATGCTCAAACTCTCAACATTATTTTCTTTTAACATATTAGTCAAAATTATTTATATTCAGCAACTACTTCAGCAGCAAATAAACCCACAAGTCCGCCAGTGATGAATCAAAACATGACAGAAACTCCACAGAAAACGTAGCTTTGTTTTCTAGGAACTGCATAGAAAACATCTCCAAGTTTTCTTCACTTGGCAGCCTGGGTAAAACCAGGCTCATGCGCATGATATCCAAACATTTACCACCAGGGTGAACATGTCAAGCTCAGACACACACAGACACACAGAGACATAGACACACACACAGAGACACACAGACACAAAAACGGACACACACACACACATACTCACACTCACTCTCACTCTCACACTCACACTCACACACACACACAGACACATAGACACTCACACACACACTCACACACAAACTCTGCAGGATGCACACACAACTCCCACCCGCATTTGGAACCATCTTCCCTGCTGAGCTGAGGACAGCAGTGACCGGAATACTCCGGGCACTCCACATTCACGGCAAGGCAGCCGGCAGCCTTGAAGGACAAAGCGAGCACAGCTCGGAGCTCTTACTGCCCAGCGGGAGCCCTGCGGAGCTCGCACACCCCGCATCCCCCAGGCCCAGCCCCGCTGCCCAGGGTGTCGCGGCTCCTCCCGCGGGCGGAGCTGACGCGGCCCAGGCCCGGCCCCGCTGCGCTCCCAGCGCGGCCCGGCGCGGCCCGGCCGAGCCCGTGAGGGACAAGGGCGAGGGGCCTGAGGGGCTGCGGGCGAGGCCGGCAGCGGCAGCGGCCCCGGAGCGTCCGGGAACGGGCGGACATCCCGGGAGAGGGAGCTGGGAGAGGCCGGGGAGGGAGCGGAGCCCTGGGAGAGGGGAAGAATCCTGGGAGAGAGAGGAGATGCCGAGAGAGGAGGGAGAGCCCGAGAGAAAGGGGAGAGCTCGGGAGAGGAGAGACCCTGGGAGCGGGGAGAAGCCGGGACCGGAGGGAGAGCACGGGGGCGGGGAGATCCCGGGAAAGGGGTGAGCCAGGGAGAGCGCGGAGAGCCCGGGAGAGGGAAGATGCCGGGAACGGGGAGGGAGCCCTGGGAGAAGGAGATGAGTACGGGACAGAGGGAGGAGAGCCCGGGAGAGGGGAGACAGCCCTTGGAGAGAGGGGAGAAGCCGGGCACGGGCTGAGCCCTGGAAAGAGGGGAGAGCCTGGGAGAGAGGAGGGCCCGGGAGCGGGGGCTCCTGCAGCCGGCTCGGGAGCGGGCATGGCTCAGCGTTTCGGGAGAGCACGGCCGCGGGGATGGCTCTGGAGCCGGCGGCACACAGAAAAGAGCTGCTCGGCATCCCCGGCGCCGGTGAGAGCACAGTCCTGCCCGAGGAGGCAGCGCAATGGGCACCGCTCAGGTTCCCAGTGAGGCCATGGCACTGCTCGGGTTCGTCGCCGTATCCGTGGCAGCGCAGAGCATGGAGCCTCTCTCGGGCCCCAGGGTTACCTGAGCCAGGGGCACCAGGGCATCGCTTCTGTCTTGAGAACCCACGACGAGCAGTGCCGGGCAGGGACTGCAGATTCCCATTAGTGGCAGTGGAAAAAGAGCAAGGAATCTTCTATGGCAGAAGAAATGGAACACGAGCAAGGTGTCCCCATGAAAGGTGTGAAGAAGCACTCCCCAAGATACTGTTGCTCTTGGCTCAGAACATGGAAGAGCAATGGGGAGACATGAATCAGAAACTGGTTGTAATGGCCAGGGACCAGTTCTCTGCGTAAAATGCTACACAATTGCTGCAATGCTGTATGGAGGACTAATTGGTGCTTGCTACGTAATCTGGACTTGTTACGGGCATCATAGTTCTCTCTCAAAAGTGGCTCTGGAGCCATGATTAAGAAAATTCTTGAGAAAGGCTCATAGACCCACATTTTAATGCAGTTGCTGTGGTTTGGTAAATCAAATCTGCTTTTTTGCCTTGATTCTCCTGAAGGTTTGTGTTCTGGGTTCTTTTTTCATCCATGCATAAGTGCAAAATTTGGGGATCTAAGGTAAATTCCTTCTAGAACGGATATGGAAGAGACTGGCCTTTGGTCAGCAATGTGTCAGCGAGAGGACAGCTGAGCCATTATTACTCAGAGGAAGAACAGGCCTGCAATAGAGGTGTGAGCCCAGGCTGAAATTCAGTGGAACCACCCTAGGCAGCATCAGTAAGAAGGTGGTGCACTATTGTATGGTCACTGGGATCACTACACCATTGCAAATAGGTTCCCTTTCTGGCAGAAGAAGCTTCTATCTGCTGCCTCTGCTGGGGGCCTTGGGATGGACAGAGTGAGCAAGGCCTGGTCAGCGCACAGGCTTATGGACATTTGCCACACAGGGGCTGCAAAAAACCAAAAAGCCAAAGGCAAACAAGCCCATGGCCTCATTCAAGAACAGCCCCAGCATCCTTTGTCCCTTCTGGCAAGACAAGGCAGCACTTAGTACATTCAAGGCTGCATAGCCCTTCGCAGGACCACCCAACACATCAGGATCTATGGCAGAAAGATGTGGGGGTTTTTGGTTTTTTTCTCACTGGGTGGGAGTTGCTTCAGTTGCTGTTTTGCGCTCTCCCAAAACGCGCTGACCCGCGCCC
Source organism: Lichenostomus cassidix (assembly GCF_008360975.1). NCBI lineage: Eukaryota > Metazoa > Chordata > Aves > Passeriformes > Meliphagidae > Lichenostomus > Lichenostomus cassidix. The sequence continues at coordinate 25,064 of NW_028147660.1, forward strand.
ACTCCCGGCCCGGCTGCAGGACTCCCTGCTCCCAGACTCTCCCGGTTCCTGACCCAGCTGCAGGAGCCCCTGCTCCCGGGCTCTCCTCTCTCCCAGGCTTTCCCCTCTTTTCAAGGCTCAGCCTGCCTCCAGGTTGAGTTTTCATCCTAAAACACAGCAAAAAAAGGCTCTGCTTTTGCTGACTGGAGCCACATTGCATCTTTCCTTCAGAAACTAATAAAGAAAACGCAAACTGCCCACAAACTGAAACTCTTCTGCTCCCTTCCAAATCAGTTCACTACTCAAGCACAAGCCTCAGGCACATCCCCGACTGCCTCTCTGCCAGGAGCTCAGAGCTGCATTGCACAGTGCTTGCTGTGTGCCAGAGAGCACAAAGCAGGCTGGCCTGGTGCCCCTGAATATTTCTGCCAAACACTCTGCATTTCTCACCTTTGCTGTGGCTGAGTGCACAACTCCAGGGTTGCAGGCACTTCTCCCAGAGCTGTGTGAGGCACTGGCTCCTGCAGATCTGGAGCTCTCCTGAAGCCAGAGAGATTGCACTGAGGGATACAAATCCAAGTGGCAGGAACTTGAATGCTCTCGAGTCACGGCTGAACACTGCACTTGCACAGGACATTTGGCTGCCCCACTCCTCTTTCCATTTAGGCTGCAAATACCACTGCCCTTTCTTCCTCAACTCAAAGTACCAAGGCTGGGCAAAAACTGGCCAGTGGGCTGTATTCCAAAGGCATGTGGTCTTTGGAATACAGCCTACCAAAGAAGTCGTAAATGTCACTTTCCATCTTTAAGAAACAACTGACTTTTCTGAAGGAAATGTTGAGCTTATTCACAGATTGAGAAAGAATCTTCCAGGTGAGTTGGTGTCTCAGAAACTTTATTGATTTACAATCCTACTCTATATTCCTACTCTAAAATCTTCGTGTACAATCTTCCTCTATAATCTTCTGCTACAATCTTCTTCTAAAATCCTACTCTAAAATCTTCTTCTACAATCTTCCTCTATAATCTTCTGCTACAATCTTCTTCTAAAATCCTACTCTACAATCTTCCTCAAAAATCCTACTCTACAATCCTATTCTAAGCTGGTTGTGGAGAAAAAGTTCTTAATGGACTGTCTTGGTGTTTTCTTCTCCTTCCACTACTTCACTGCAATGATCAGTGATGCGAGGCTGGACGCACGCTTGGCTGATGTTACAAATGGATGCTGCCCAAAAGAAAACAAAGCAACAATGAACAACGAGGCATGACTTTCCAAGCTCAGTGCTTCAAAGGCAGGGGCAATATTTTTAAATGAAAACAGGATTGAGTCTGACAAGGTCTAAGCAGTGTGGTGTAACACTGGTACAAGCTGCCCCAAGAGATGGTAGGTGCTCCATCCCTGGAAACATTCCAGGTCTGAGAAATGTGATCTACTTGACAATGTCCCTGCTCATTGCAGGGCACTTGGACCAGATGACCTTTACAGGTCTCTGGCAGGCCAGCCCAGCCTAGGATTCCTCACCCTTTCCATTTGAAAAGCACAGAGAGTAGGAGGTGAGGAGGAGGGGAGCTCATGTGATGCCTTGGAGTTCAATGGAGGAGGAGCCCATCCCTCAGACACTGTTTCACTGTTTCACCTGCTGCCCCTTTGCATTTTACCTGCAGGAGCTCCTTGGCAGACCAGCGCTGCTCCTCATCTCTCTGCAGGCAGTGGCTCAGGAAGTCACTCAGCAAAGGTGAGAGGAGCTCGGGCTGTCGCAGCTCTGGGGTCCCTATTTCGGCTATCAGGTATTGAGCCTGGAGAAAAAGGAAACAGGAGGCTCCATGTGCTTCTTTCACATCTCTAACTGCTCTCCCTGAACCCGTTTTTTATCCTCCACTCTGTCGTGGCACTTTCTGCCCTGGCAGAGGGGCACAGATGACTTTCATATACCAACAAAAACCCAAACTCCAATGCAGCCACAGCTTTTCCAAAATCCAGCACATCTCTCCGAGGCAGCTGATTTCAATGGCTGACCTACTTAGTGGGAACTACATCAGCAAAAGCACGTTTTGCTTCTCTGAGAATTCATACCAGCTTGACAGGCTATTTGGAAGAGGGACTTTGCACTATTTCCAATTATTATTACATGACAAGTGTGTCTGCTTTGTTGCTCCCTTAAAAACAGCTTTGATAATCTAAAACTCATCATGCTTTTTATTCTGTTGTTGAAAAGAATGGTAATTGGGAGAAAAAAAAGAAATCCATCAGTTATTCCTTGGATAAGGAAACAAACATTTGGAACCTCCTGGTCAACACAGACACATTAAGATGCATGCAGAAATGTATTGGGATGAAAATGCCTCTTTGGGCAACTCTGTTTCTCAGCAGTCTCCAAATTTCAGCTTCCCTTATGTGGCAAAAAGGAAAACCTTCCCTTGTCAATACAGAAAAAGAAGTGCCATCCCTATGTTAATCCCGTGCTCATTTGGATACTCAAGTCAATGCATTAATGTGTGCCAATCCCAGAAAGTGCCAGCAACAAACAGGAGGTTTTGGCAGGCTCTCCATATCACCAGGCTCAGGCTTGGTGGCCTGGAGAAAGTGGCTTGGACTAGGAAGGAAATATGGTCACTAAGTGTTTCAGCAACACTGCACAAGAAGCAGAAGATACTATGTGGCCTTTACAACTTCTTGTCCTGGTTTCAGGCAAGTTTCGAAGTGAGAAGAATGGGGCTGCATTTCATCTCTAAAATATCTCTGTTTTAGAAACTTCATTGGGTTTAGGTTTCTTTTCTTAATTTCTGAAAAGATAACACCACTTCTGAGATGCTTGTTCCTTGTTTTTATGGCCATCTTCACAGACAGAAGATGTGGAACAACTGGAAACCCAAAGCAAAGTGTTGCCTGAGAATGGAGAATGTCTGTGTGTGGTTAGGCTTGAGTTCCCCCACTGATGCAAACAAAACTCCTGCAGATGCTGATGTGCTGCAGGGACATTTGTAGAAGTGGACTTTGGTGGAACTAGTGCCAGCAGATGGCAATGGGATTTTGTGCAATGGCAGACAGAACATGGGACAGGTCAGAAAGGCAGTGGGATCAGAGAGCATTTACACTTTACCGTGAGAGAACTTTCATTCTCGTAAGGAACTTCATGTTCCACCATTTCAATTCCGACTATTCCGAAGGACCATATGTCCACTTTGGGACCATATGGTTGCTGCGTCACAACTTCAGGCGCCATCCACCAAGACGTGCCAATCACCGAGCTCCGTTGATTCCGCTCAGGGGTGAGCAGAGCAGAGAGGCCAAAATCAGCTGAGAAGAAAAGAAAATACTGTTCAATTAGGGAATCAGGCAAAAGAATTCCCCACTCTATGATTGAGATTGTGCTGTTGAAGCTCCTGGAAATCCATCCCTGCTCTGTGTCCTCAGGACGTTAACCAAGGAAATTTGGAATTGGACATTTCAAAAAAATGCCCAAATGTTTACACTGCCTCCAGCAGTGGCTTTTATGCCCTGGAAGATTTAGATTGTAGCTCACTCCCTCTGGAAAAGACACACAAATCAGTGCCATTCCTAACTGCTATTTCCTTCCAATGCCTCTGTGCACATTGCAGCTGTGCCCTCAGCTCACAGCAGGGGTCCCTGCACTGCCACCAACACCATTTTTTGGGAACTGACATCCACTCAAAAGCATCCCCAAACCCTACATCCCTGCAACACTGCTTGACCAGGAATATACCGACCCAACTTGACAGAGCCGTTGGTTCCCAGAAGGATGTTGCAGCTCTTCACATCTCGGTGGATCACATGGTTAGAGTGAAGAAAATCCAGTCCTTGCAGGCACTGAGAGGGAAAAGGGAAAAAGCAGGATAAAAGTTAGTGATGTGATTTCATCCCACAAGAAAGGAAACAGCTCTCAAAGATTCCCTTGGCAGGGAAATGGGAGTAATGGCAGAACACGGTGCCATCAAGAGGAAGAGTTGCTGCTGCAACACTCGCAGAGCAGTAGCCTTCTAAGGGAAGGCTTCTAATGTCAGCTTTTGAAAGAGCAATTGCTGTTCTACACTGTGCCCTGTAAAGCAGCCAGAGTGATTGCTGCTGCAGTGGATGTGCTCTCAAGAAAAAGCCATTTTGGGTGCACTACTGTCCTTATCAGCTGACGGCTGTGAGAAATGAGTCCCTCCTTTTCTTTGCCATTAGTTTCAAAGCCTGCTACCAGCACATATGCTTTTACAGGCAAGGAATGAAGTGCAGACAGGCTGCAGGTAAACATTTTGAGAGGCAAGGTGGAGAACAGCAAATACAAATACAAGAGACAGAGCGACAATATGACAGCAGGAGATCAGACTGTAAGAACAGAGTAGAGTGAATGCAGGGACACTAGCAGGCAGTTAGTTCACTTGAGATGCTCCTGCTTCTCCATAGCACAGCAGCAACACAGAAACAAAGCTTGGCGCATGGAATCACTCCAGTTCTGAGCCCCTGTTTCCCAGACAATCCTGCCCAAGCCATTGGGAATACAGGCAGGATCCCCAACCTCCCGACTGATGGCTGCAATCTCATCATCACGCAGGTAGGTCTTGTTGATGACATCCATCAGAGTGCCTCCATCCATGTACTCCATAACCAGCCAGAGTTCATTATCCACAAGGTAGCTGAAAGAAGGAAACAAGGGCATGGAGATGAGCATGCATGGCTACGTTGCTTTTTCGGCTGATTCCAGTTTCCTGGTCCGTTTGAAATGAGGACAGAATAAAAGGAACAGACATTGCCTCTAGGCTGTGCAGTGTTTGCAGTGTGTGCAGTCTCAAGGAGAAAGGCACATGTGTGAAAAAGGAGATGTCTTAGATGCCCAGCAAGGGAAAAATACAGCTTAGTAACAGCAGAGAAGAAAAAGCCAGCTCTCACACAAAAAAAAAGCACCTTTCTGGAAAAAAAGCACCTGGTCTTCCTGGCATGCACAGCAATCGAAAAGAGCGGTAACAATCCAAAGGAAATCCTCCCTAGGATGGTTCATCCGCACTTAAGACACCCCAGAAACATCATGCCTCAAAATGGAGGCAATGAACTTGAAGGCTGTTGACTTAGTAAGATAGGGATGATCCAGGTTTTTGAACAATTTTCAAACTACATGTGCCTAGGGAGACAAATGCAGACAAAATATAATCTCTTCCCATCCACTGAATATATGTAGAGAAATAATAATTAACCAATAATAATACCTCTATTTCCTGGCAGTGACCAAAGTTAGTTTTTAACCTCACATGCTTGCACTATGTAAACATACACTCGTGGGATAAAACGACAACCACCACTCACCTATCTAAATAGTTGACCAGGTTGGGATTCCTATTCATCTTCATGATCCTGATTTCATTAATGGTTAATTGCTTTGTCCTCAGCGATTTAAGCTTTATTTTCTTTATAGCAACCTAAAATGATGTTGAAAATCAGTAACTTGAGAAGTTGGTGGCATGAGACAGCAACACACATGGAGTGAGTGATTTTGGAAAAACACAGCCGAGCTGTGCCAAAGTGCCTTGTGATTAGACCTTGGAGTAATTAGGAAGTGACATTCCATCAGCCCATTTCTCTGCTCACTTGGGGGCCAGTCACAGGACACGTGGCCACTAACGTCCACCTGGTAACAATGGTGTCTCAACTATCACCACAAAGCTCTGACCACACTCTCTGCTCCTCTGGCTGGGATTCAAAAGAAGTAATCCAAGACTTGGTACTCTACACATACATCCTGGGCTATAAGAAGGGCTTAGGGCTTTTAGGGATGCCTTGCAGATCTCTCCCTAAGTGCAGCTCCCATGTGCAGCACTGCAGGTTGCCAAAGAACTTCCAGTAAGATTCAGATGCATTTGCTGGCAGCCAGAAATGAGAATTCAGGACTCTGAAGCTGTAGCCCCAAAGAGCAGTGAGATGCTCTAAGGCTCCACCTTTGTTTTAGCAACTGAGAGAGAGCAAGCAAGCTCATCCTTCTCTGAAAGGTACTGCTGCTCTCCGTGCCTCCTTCCCTGTGGCAGCTGAGAAGGGCAAAGGCTGTCCCAAGTGTAATTTGCAGGCTGGCACCAGTCTGTGCTTCCTGTGCCTTTGCAGCACAGCTCGACGGGTGACCCAAAGCTCCAGCCACAGCTCACACGAGAGGGGAAAGCCCTCGAGAGCCGCAGAATCTGTGGGGGCTGTTGACATTTACCTCTCCTCCTGTGGCAGTGTCGACTGCTCTACAAACATTTCCAAAAGCCCTAGAAACAAAACAGCAGGAAAGAAAGGAGAAGCCGTTTAGATGTTGGAGTGAAAGCCAGCCCAGACAGGAGATCTCTGCTGTAAATACCTAAAACCTGCAGGATGCTTGAGGGGTCTGCCAGAAGGCAGATGACGCATTTTCCTCTCAAGGGCCATGGGCACTGGGCACTGGGCCTGTTCCTGTAGCTTTGGGGTTTACAGCCTCAGATCAAAAAGCTCAGAGAGCTTATTCTCCCATCTCAGGTTTCAGTTTTCAAACTGTGTGGTTTTAATCCTGTCCACCAAATATTTCCTTCAGCAAACTCTTGGAAAGAAATGTTCCTGAGAACTGTTATCTGACAGCTTTCAGGGGCTAGGTTGCTCTTTCAGGCAATCAGGATTCTTCTCCTTTCATTAGTGTGGCCATATGATTCTGAGACACCCAAAAATTCTAAGGAGATTAACACACAGGTGTCCCACACTTGAGAGACTGGAGATTTTCCAGGTCCTGTTCCTTGCTGCTGGCAAGATTTTGGCAGCATTGAGATGTCCTTGACAATGCTTTCTGGCCACATTTACAAATTCTGCCTAGCAGTGAGTGGTGGGGCAATCTAACCCCAGTGTCTGAACATGTTTGCAGCTTGCCTGACATTACACGTGATAGATATTCCACCAGCAGAACAGCCAGCCTGTGGTTTTGTAGAAATAACTGTGGTTAGACTCACCCGCTGCCGATATTTTCCAGTTCAGTGTATTTTGTCACAGGATTTTCCATGTTGACCATTCTCCCTGAGAGAAACAAAATGCAAGATGCTCACTTTAAAGCAGAAATCTCACCTTCCAGGAGATACAAAAGGCAGCCCCACTGTCTGGGGCTCTCAGCCCTTTGTGGTCAGCTGAGGAACAACAACAAAACCACAAAAACTACAACAAAAAACCACAACAACAACAGCAACAACACCCCAGACAGCCTTGCAGCAGAGATGGCCTAGAAACAAAACAGCAGCAAAGAGAGAAGAAGCTGTTTAGACGTTGGAGTAAAAGCCAGCAGACTGTGAAAGGACAGAGACTGATTTCCTACAATCCTTTGAAGTGATCTCTGGACAGGAAACAAAGCACCACGAGTTGTTTTCCCAGGAGAGGAGGGCATCTTCTCCACCTTTCAGCAGTTTGCCAAAAGAATACCTTTCCCTTTGTAAAGCAGAGCAGCTCAGGCTATAACCAATACCGATGGGGCTTTCAGCCTAAGGATCCTCCCCCTTTCTGAGCAGGCTGAGCTCGAAGATGCCCTTGCCTGTGCCCCGTCTGAAGAAGCACACTGCTTGCCTTCACCCTGACAGCGCGGATCAGTCGCTCGCATTGGACTCGCCCTCTCAGCACCGCACACGTCCCCATCTTCCCAGCTGGGCACAGCGGGCATGGGCAGCAAGGAGAGCAGTGCTCCTCAGGCTCTGCTGTGACACAGACAGCTGCCCAGAGGAGATGCTGAGCCTCTCGTGAGTCCAGGCCGTGCCATGCAGGAGCCAGCCCAGACGAGGGGCTGCTGCCTCCCGGCAGCTCTGCGCTGCAGCGGCTGGGCGTCAGCGGGACTCTCGGCTAAGGAAGGCTCCAGCCTCTGCAGTCACAGCAGCCGTCAGCAGGGGCAGGCCAGGTGGCACAAGGCTGGGAGAGCCCAAGGATGAGCACTGACGAGCACTGGCAAGAAGCCACAGCCAGTCCGAGCCCCGTGACAAGCTGCTATCCCCATTCAGGACACGACATGATTGGCTTTGAGATCAGACACACGGAGGTGCACATCAGTGCCCTTTTTGTGCCAACAGCTGATGGCAGACAGAGTCAGCTGGGCTCTGTTCTCAACCCCACCAGCACCTCTCTGAGAGCACAGCACTGGCAGCTGTTATGGGCAAGAAGCAGATGAAATGAGTTGTGCTGCAGAATCACAAAGGCTTGATGTGGTGTCCTAGAGAGTGATCTGTGCAGGGCTTGGGCCAATGGGTAGGATTCTAGCAGTCATGGGGAATGACTGGCAATCAGCTACAACTGAATGCCATGGATCTGAGGAATATACAGTGGATGGGCTGGAGGCTCACTCCTGAGAAATGCCAGCAGGGCAGTTTTACCTGATCACACCTCATCTATATGTCTCTTGGACACATCTTTGTAAGCATAAAACTACGATACTAAATAGAGATTGTTATAAAAATATCTTGGGTTTTTTTGGGGCCACACAGAAAACACCTCTTGCTCTCTATTTGTGTGGTCACCTGATGTTCTTTCAAAGGAGCTCTCATTGACGAAAATGTAGCTTTCCCATAAAAACAAACTGTAGTACTGGTATTACTACAGTCATAAAAATGACATCAGGAAGACACCTGGAGCAGAAGAACTCCTTCAGGATGGAGAAATACCAACTCCACCACAAAACCAAAAAAAACCCCAAACCCAAAGCAACAAAAACCAACAACCGAAACCTCTACTAAACCACAAAAAGGCAAAACCCCCAAACCAATCCATTTCTGCAAAGCTTTTGGTCTCTGATGACTGGTGGGAAGTCAGGAGTCTAAGCAGAATTTAGGTAGCCAAATATTCGGCACAGTTTGGCCACTAGCACCCAGGACTTGCCTAGAACATTTCCTAAATCACAGCCTTCTGCTCATGCAGGGACAATCCCTGCTTCTGCCTTTGGTGGAGAGGGAAGCTCAGGCAAACCCAAGCCAGTCCAAGCTGCCCTCAGAGGCAGCAGGAACATCCAGAGCACTTTCTCACTGCCTCCAAGCACAGCAGTTCCTGTGGGGAGTCCTAAATGTCCCTGTGACACCAAACTGAGGAGAAAATTTGGTCCAGCTGTGCTGACACATGCACATAATACACTGTGCCTCAGACAAGACACACACAAGACATACTCAGTATCTCCAGGCACTTCTCCTCCATCTCCTGTGTCTGAGCATCTATGACCACACTGGAGCTGAACGAACTGTTTGGGCTCCCCTTCACAGCTTTCAGACTAGAGGTGTCACTAAACAACGCTTCTGCTGCAGCAGGTTGCATGAGAGAGCCTGAGGAACTCTGGAAGGAGAAATGAGTTTGTGTCAGAAAGGTGGCTGGCAGAGATTGCCCCGAGATCCCATTTCAAATAAAAGCCCTTAGGAAGATGCTGTTGGCCACATGTAGGGCTCTTAAACTGGACATTTTGGGATGTCCACTTCTTAACCAAATGGGTCAAAACCAAAGGCTGGTTTTACTCCAGTTCATGGCCACATTCAGCTTCCGTTTTCATGGATTTTCTGAAGGATGACTGCCACAATGACCATTCCGCTTCCTCCCAAGGACTCCTTCCCCCTCTCCAAGGGCTGCAGACACACTTGCAGCTCCTTGGTCTTGTGTTCTACCTCCTCCCATGAGCTCCTTCTTAACTCCACCCTCTTCTGGATGTGCTCAATCTTCAGTACCTCTGGTCGGGACACTTTCTGTGCCTCACGCCAACCTTGGGACTCTTCATGGCCAATCACTTGCTGGAAGTCTTCATAGGCTGCCCAGAGAGATGTCCATTCTTCCACCTCAAGTCAAAGAGAACAAAGCAGTCAGAGACTACAGCTTGTCCCTGTCAGCTGTGAGTCACAGACTGTGAGGAAAGGGAAAGAACAGGAGAGGACCAGATTGACAAGGGATACAGACAGCTTGTTTCCAAATCCATCTGGCTCACCATGTTCCCCTGTAAAAACACCTTGAGAAACAAGGTGAGCAGGAGCAGGCCAGCAGGAATCCATTGGGATGACTGCTGGCCAACAGGCCAAAGGACTAGTCGCACTGTCTGGGGCAGCAGCTGAGATTCAACAGACCAGCAAGTGTCCTTCAGAGCAGCTGTGATAGTGACCACAGCAGGATGGCACTCAGAGACATCATCCCACCCACCTGCTGCTGTGCAGAGGAAAGGCAAGAAGGGCAGAAAGCCCCAGTTTTGGTGACTGCAGTGGTTATTGCTGTTTCAATCACTCGATTTTGAAAAGCCTCATGCTTTTGAAGGAAGAGATTCATTTCCTCCCTAATGATTTTCATGTTTTCCTCCAGTGTCTTCTCGTCTGCCTTGTTGCGAGTTTTTCTTTCCTGCAGCTCTGCCTGAGGCTGTTTCCTGGTGTCCTGTAAAGAACGAGAGACAGAGGGTTTCATGAGTGGAGTGGCTGCCACTCTTACACTCACCTGGTTCTGCAGATCACCCCTCTGACGATGCAGATTCCAGTTATCTTCAATTCTTCTCATGTCTTTCTTGTTCTTCCTCTTCACTATCATGGGTGTGCTCTGAGCTTCGGGCAGCTCTGCTTGTGGCTCTGCCTTGATGTTCTGTAGACACAAATGCAGAGCAAGTGACTGGGAGCTGCCATCAGGCTCAGCTTTTTCCTCTTTTGACCTCAAAATCCCATTCATTCAGCCACTTCTTTCTGCTTCTCTACCTAACTCTACTTCCATTGTAACCCAGTGCTGGTCTCTGCAGATTTCAGGGCTCTGTGCTTTCAGTGCCTGCAGGACTCCTGGCCTCCCCAGTCCCAAGAGCTACATTTCATGCTTCCCTGCCTGCCCTTTACTCTGTCCCCTGCCTGGTCAGGCTTACCTGGCCATTGTCTTGTGGCTCTTCCACCTGCTGCCTGAGCTGCTCTTGCTGCTCTTGGGCTGGGAACAGCTCTTCCTGAGTCTGGCATGACATCTCTGCTACAGCAATCTGCTCTTGCTGCTCTTGGGCTGGGAACAGCTCTTCCTGAGTCTGGCATGGCACCTCTGCTACAGCAATCTGCTCTTGTTCTTTTTCTCCAAGGACCTGCACAAAAAGCAAGAGAAGATGGGTTTAAAGTTCCCATACAAGGTATGTGGGGCAAGACTCAAAGTTTGATTGGGCTCACACATTCCCAAAGCACTGTGCTGCTGCTCTCCTGGCTCATTCTGTGCCCATGGGGAGGCACAAATTCCAAAGTGAGACTGACAGTACAAACATAGACCATGTGGGACTGAATTTCCAACAGACCCTTTAGGCAGCAGACAGGGAATGTGTGGTATTTCTCAAGGGTCTGCTAAAGGCCTCCCTCCTCCTCTGCTGGGTCCTCTTTGTCTCTCAGTCATGACTGACACCCAGCCCTGTGCCACAGCTCCATCCTGGCTCTGCAGGTGGCTTCATGTATGACCTCACTCCTTGGGAGGGTCACTTCTGGAGTTCATGTTCTCTTCCAGCCTGAATGACATTCCTGCCTTTCTAACATCTACACTCTTGCTAGAAATCACGGTCATCCCGGAGATAAGGATGCACACAAAGAGCCTCTGATGGAGGTCAGAGAGCTTCTACAGCTGCCTCAGTACATGGAGGAGGAGCAAGGTGTTTATTCTCCCCCTTTTCTCAACTAAACATTCTCATGGACAGTAACAGAGACCCTCATTAAACTCCATTAACATATTAACTTACACACACTTTGGGGGGCCAGTGAAGGACACCATGTGTCCTGTAATGCATGCATGACCGAAGTCACCAAACCCCACCTAGAGCATGGGATTGTGCCACCTCACTAGGACAGGCCAGAATTTATAGCATGAAAAGGGTTTCAGGGCAGAAGAGGCTGGAAGAGGAAAATATCTCTGTGGGGAAAAAACAATCATTTCTGGAGGGGAAACGTCTGCCTGCTTGGGATCTGTCGCCAGAGCATGTCTCTCCTCCTCTCCAGAAGGGATGCATTTCAGTGAGCTTTGCACCTCAAAATGCCCTGCAGCAGACCCAGGAAGATTCATTGATGTAGATATTAGATAGATAGATGATAGATAGATAGATAATAGATAATAGATATAGATAGATAGATAGATAGATAGATAGATAGATAGATAACTAGATAGATAGATATTAGATGATAGATAGATAGATAGATAGACAGATCTCACTATCACAATCTCTCTTACTACACTTGCTATCACTACACACATCAACACTCAGCAGCCAGTGCCCTGATCAGCAGCAATCCTGTACTTGCTCTCCTGTTGCTTCAATAAACCACACTCTTGGGGAATCTGGAGCATGTATGTCCTCATGGAATGTGATCAGAGCCAGAGCACTGCACTGGGAACTGCACTCTTTGTGCATCTGTGCTTGGGCCAGTGCTTCTCTTGAACTTGACCAGACTGAGGGTGCTAAAGTGGCTGTAATGAGAAATGAAGCCCAGCCCCTCCCAGCCCCTCTGATCTCTTGAGGACCAGCTGGAATGCAAGGGCATTGACATCCTCCTGAATTCCCATACCCAGAACACAACACATTCTCATCCCCTGGGCTGCCAAAAGGCACAGGTGCTGTTAACTTGAAAGTGATGTACAAGGCCCTAGTGGCTTGCCTGGCACCAGAGCAGGTCCTGCACCAACATCCCTGCCCCAAACTATGTGTTCTCATGCAAAAAGACTGCATCTTGAGGAACTGCCACCTTGCAAGCTAAAATTCTAGCAGAATTTCTTCTAGTGCTGGAAAAGGGCAGGAAAGGTTGAGCAAAAGTGCCTTCTCTTGCTGGAGAAAGAGAAAACACACAGGGCTTCTTCTCCTAGCAAACCAACAAACCATCAAACTGAAAGATGAAAGTGTCACCTATTCCAGTGTCCAAAGCACCTGGATGCAGTGAGGGGATGTTTGGCAGGGAAAGGGCCCTTGTGGTGAGCACTGTCATGTAGGGATTTATGGAAGTCTGGCTGAAGGTTGCTCATGAGCCTCCCTTTCTCCAGGCTAAAGCTCTTTCAGCACCTCCTCACTGGACTTGTGCTCCACACCCTTCCCCAGCTCCCTTGCCCTTCTCTGGCCACTCTCCAGCCCCTCAATGTCCTCCTGCTTCACAGGGGCCCAGAACTGGACACAGCACTCAAGATGTGTCCTCACTGCTGCCCAGCACAGGGGAAATGGTCACTGCCCTGCTCCTGCTGCCCTATCATTGCTGACACAGGGCAGGATGCCCTTGGCCTTCTTGGCCACCTGGGCACACTCTGGCTCATGCTCAGCTGCTGTTGTCCAGCCCCCCTGGGTCCTTTTCTCCCAAGCAGCTCCCCAGGCACAAAGTTGTGCTTTTGTCTTAAAATACAGCATCAAGAATTTCAGGAAGTCCTTCCTGTTCTTAGCACTACAAGACAGCAGCCAAGCACCTGCAGCTTTGCCCCTAGGCTGCAATTGGAGTTTTCAAATGGAGTTTTCAAAGCTGCAGACTTCATAACAGAAAGTATCAACAGAAACTCTCCTTCTCTGGTTTCTGCCTCAGAAGGAGGGTTCAGAACAATGCAGTTCGTTTCTTTTGCCACGTGGGAGAAGAGATGCCCCACACAGATTCATGCACAACACAATCATCTCTTTGCAGCTTATCAAAAGCAAAAGGACAGATACACTCAGAGTGCCACTCAGCTCTGCCACAGACTGCTCTGCTGAAGAGGGAACAGAACAGCCTGGACACAAAGGCCCCAAAATCCCTCACTTCAAGCAGCAGCTCCACATCCCCAGTGGAGGATGAACTACTCACAGGTAAGCACACCCAAGAAGCTTGTGGGAACAAACAACCTCAAAACACTTGTGTGGTCAGATCAACATTTTTTGTGCCTCCAGCTCCCTGGCCAGGCTGTGGAGTGGGACAGGTCTCTCCAGGCCACAGTGTCACCTACGTACCCAGCAAGGCTGGGAGTGGTGTCCTTGGACACTCCCTCCTCTGGGGACAGGGAGCCTTCACGATCCAGGCTGGCCCCTATCAGAATCCCAGCAAGCTGGGGCCTAAACATGACAGGTCAAAGCCCATTTTCCAGCTGTCCCTGGCTGGGGTGAATCGCTAGGTGCTGGCAGGACTCCAGCACTGAGCATCTTCAGCCACCAACAGCAAGGGCTGTCTGGTCAGAAACTTGCAGCTCTGCTTTGCTCTACAGACAGCACCAAGGAGAACTGGCACTTACAGGCTCAGGAACTGCAGGCTGTGGTGTGGCCACAGCTGAAAGACTGTGGTCATTTTGCTCCTCTTTGGCCTCTTCTCCAGAAGCAGTGGGAGCCAGAGGAGAGTCTGCTCTTGGTTCTGTGCTCTGTGGACAGGCAGTAGTGTGAGGGACAGGCAGTTACCTATCATTTATAACCTTGTTTCTGTTCAGCTCTTTACCCAGCTCTACTAAGGAGAAATCATAAACTTGGATAGCAATGGGATTCTAAGTCACTGTAACTAAATTAAAATGGGTTAATTCAACAGTACTGCAAATTGTTCTGAATTAGATATTGCATCCTGGCTACAATCAGCAAGCAACACTCTCTCTGCAAACTTTGCTTTTAGTTCTTTAAAAGCTCTGAAACAGAACGTTAGGAAACAGCCAACGATGCCTTTTTCTACTGCTGCTGCAGACATAGAAATGGATGTTCTTTCAGCCCACCCAGCTGGCCCTCTACACTCTAGTGCCACAGGCCAAGCTCACAGCTTGCTCCACAATTCTTAAACAGCAGCAACATCAAAGGTTCCTTTCTCACTCACCTTGGGATCGGCACCTCTGAACACACGGGTCAGGTGACCTGCAGAGGGCAAGGGAAAATGAACGAGATGCTGTGAGCAAACTGCCTGTGCTGGTGAATCCCACAGCACAAGTCAACCCCAGCAGAGAGTAGTTTCCTTTCACAACATCCCTCCACGAGACACAGCTCTCTCACTCAGCAACCAAGGGAACAGGACAATATTCCTGGTTGTGCCTATGCTTTGGCCTCTTTTGCCAGTGAATGAATATTAACTTGATCAAGAAAATGCAAATCATTCTTTAACACTCAATGCTTCTGTTCTGCCCAACAGCTAAAGCAGCTTTTTTTCTCCTCTCTTTCAGGTACTTTTTTTTTTCCTCCTAAACAAGTTGCATGCACTAATTCCCATTAACTTGCTGGACACAGTTGTCCAGAAAAGCTTCCCCAAAATCCCCCAGAGCTGTGGGAGTTCTACTGTGAAACAGCAGAGGAGCAGCTCTGGAGTTCAGGAGCAGACACTTACTGTTTTGGAATTTGCACTTCATTGCAAAGGAAATTGCTTGTTTAGCACTCAGCAAAGGGTCAAGTAAGACAGTCAAATTCTTTAATATCAGGATCGAGAAAAAAAGCAGCTTTCCCTGAATTCTGGGGAGAATTGCAGAGTTTTTAGAAGGCCTTTGCAGAAGGTCTCCCAGCCTGTGTTTTGGAAGTTTTCCTGCTTGACCCAGCAAACTGAGGAAAGGACAGACTCTTCTGCCACAGACTCTCCCGTGGAGGGAACAGAACCCCTGCAGATTCCCTTGCAAGTGCTGCTCGCACTTCCCCAGCTACAGACACCCCCTTTTAGCTGAATGTGTTGACAGAAGTTTCACCAAACCAGTGGCATCCTAATGGCCTTTTTGTTTCAAAATCAGCTCAGTCACTGAGAAAGACCAGGAAGGGATACACAAGCCAGATTAGACTACACCCAGGGAAAACCTCTACTTACGTGCCAGGTTAGTTAGGTAATATCCAGAATAAGCAATGCCATAAACA
Source organism: Lichenostomus cassidix (assembly GCF_008360975.1). Lineage (NCBI taxonomy): Eukaryota > Metazoa > Chordata > Aves > Passeriformes > Meliphagidae > Lichenostomus > Lichenostomus cassidix. Next base: position 40,771 of record NW_028147660.1, read on the forward strand.
GTGCAAACTGCAGCAGCAAATGGCTCCATGCTTTGAGCACTGCTGTGCAGGTTTGCACACTGTGCTCCAACACGGGAAAAAAGATCAGGCTCCTGTCAGAGTGCAGCTGCCCACTGACAACGCCTCAACCAGGAGGATGCTCCTGCACTGAGCAAGCCCAAGAGCTGCTCTGACACTGAGGCCTTCTGTGCACCAAGGCAACCTTCTGATGACACCACGGGGACTTGGCAACCATCCCCTGACATCACAATGCAGCTGCTCTGGGCTGCTCTGTGAAATAATGCAAAGCAGCCCAGCCTTCCCTAGAGTGAACACAAAATAGCCTGGGAAGTTCTCCTCTGTCCCACAACAGCACAAACCCCCTTGTAGGTCAAACCCTGCTGTTCAAGGGATCCAGGAGTAACTCAAGGAGTGCCCCAAGCACCTACAGCCTCTACCCCAACAGAACACTGAGACCAAACTTTCCCAAACCAAAGGAATAAAGACCAAGAAAATGGGCAAGTCATTGCACAGAACCAGGAGAGAAGGCACTATTGGCTTAACAGCTGAAATAATTCCTAAAAAATCACCCCACATATTCACACATTTATTGGACAGTGCCGGGCTGCTCTGTATGAACCTCTGTACCTCTGCCTTTATTCCTCTTTGGAAGCACTACAACTGGCAGCATTTGCCCACCAGCAGGAGCTGCTCCAAGCTGGGAATGTGACTGGCAGTGCTGATTTCCAGAGGCTTCTGGCTCCCAGGGAAGCCAAGGCAGGAGCAGGTTGAAAGGTGCTGGCGCTGCTGCTGCTCTGTGCCACAGAGCCCTGGCTGGGCAGGGCACAGCGCCCACTGCGCTGCAGGCTCTTTCTGCTGCCAGAGCTGGGCTCACCTGGGAACAAGTACTGACATTTGTGGGGAAACCAAGGGGTTAGGGGAGTCTGCATTTCTCTGTGTGCACCCAGGCTGCCTGCATCAGAGAGCTTTGGTCCCCAGAAAGGTAAACTACAGGGAAACAGCTGGTAAAGATTTCATTTTGACCTTTCTTAATTGTGCAACAGAAATGACAGAAATGAAAGTTACCAAGCAGGGCCCGATCCCCACTGCCAGCTCAGTGTGAGAAAGCAGGCATGACTTGATTTCAGTGCTGGGTGTGAGGGGAATCACTTCCCTAACACATGCACATCCAGCAATCTCACCTATTAGTTTGTATCCATGGAACTAAGACATATTCATGACTTTGCTGAAATGCACAGGCTAAACATTCCTGCAAAGTATCTCACAGATTTAAATCACTTCCCCAAAAGTATTGCCAGTGAGAGTAGTCATTTGGTGGTCGTTTGGAGAACATCCCATTCCTCAAATTCTCCTCCTATTGTCAAGAGCCTCCTCAAACCAGTTTCTTCCCCTTGAATGCATTGCAGCTATCTTCTTGGCAGGCCCACTCTCTTTATTCTCAAGGCTAAGATATCCACTTGCCCACATTAATCACTGCAATGGGGGAATACAGGACTAAGCACGGTCTATTAAAGCTTAAGCAGTTCATAATTTCTTACAGTTCAACATTTTCCCAACACCTCTCCTTCCTTCTCTGGGAATTGAACACAAGCATTTGGTGATCACCCAGCCCAAGGCAGCCTCCAACCCTCCCGTTCCCCACCAGCCCTTCTCTCTTCACAAACAGCAGGTCCAGCAGCACCTTCCCTCACTGGCTCAGTCCCCAGCTGTGCCACAAGTTCTCTGTCTCACACTCCAGGACTGTCATGGTCTGTTTGCTCTGCGCTGCACTCTACTGCCAGCAGACATCCCCACCCTGTTCCCTTGCCCTTGCAGAGCCTCGTAGCTCCTATCCATGGGCACCAGGGAGAAGGGGGGCAGTCACAGAGGAGACACACCTGCTGCGCTGGGCAGCAACAGAAACCCTCTCGAGTCACAGCTGCAGGCTGTATCTGCACAGGATGCTCTGGCTGCCCCACTCCTCATGGGCTTTTGGCTGGAAATGCAATTGCACTTTCTGCCTCATGTGGAAGCACCACGGCTGTGCAAAAAGCAGCCAGTGGGACTCACTGCAAAGGCACTGCAGTGTGGAGCTGATGAAGGAAGGAGACCCTTCCCCAGTTGCTGACCACACCAAAACCACCATAAGTGGGACTTTCCATCTCAGAAAAGCAATGGACAATTCAGAAAGTGAACACTGGGCTTATTCACAGAGTGACAAGGAAGGGAATATTTCAGTGGAGTTGAGGTTTGAGAGAGTTTTTTTTCTGAGTCCTACTCCAGCAGTTGGTTTAAGAAATAATTTTAAAATGTATTTTCAAAGGCTGTGAAGTCTTATGGCTTTGTTCTGGTAGAGAAATGGCTATATGAAATGTACTGGCATTTTAATGATATCCAGACTGGTTACTTTGTAAACCAGAGTAAGTTTCCTGCACAATAGCCACTAAAGAAAAATGAAATTGTAATCAGTGCTGACCTTGCAACCTTCTACTAAACTCATCAATGAGGTATTTTTACTTAGATCATAGAGCAAATTAATTTGTATTGATAACTATATTTATACAGACCTGCTGATTTCAAAGTAAAGCTGCCAGCATGTACTAAGTCAATACTCACTTCTATGAGGGCTGTAATATTAGATAGTCCTTGTTCACCATATTAACAAAATGAACATTTTGGCTATTTTTTTTTAACTTGTCGTCAGCTCTCTACACTCTTTGTCACACCGGATAGAGAGTTGACAGCAATGTGGGTCATGGGCTGGTAAGGCATTGCACAAGTTTCCTGTGTCAACACTAAACATTCCCATTTGCCATGGCACCACTTCTTGCCTCTAATTCTGAGCTACAGCTCAGTTCCTGCAGTATAGGTTCACACCTGTAGCCTGTATTTGCAGCTGGTTCTTACTTCCCTGTCCAGAAAATAATGGTGCTTTGATCTGAAATCAAAATAAAAAGAGGGGAGAGTCAGGTTCTGGAAATGTATAGCAAGAACTAATAGCTTTTTTGCAAATATGTTGAAAAGTTGTTTGCACATACTGCATAAACGGCAGCCAGAAAGACTGGCACTCCCACTTGCATGCTGAGGTTTGCCTATCCTTGTGGACTGATTTCTTGAGGCAAGATCAGTAAGAAATCCAAAACCACAGGGCTGGTGGGGAGAATATTGCAAATTATTCTGTCATGGTGCTTTTTGCATTAAAGCTCTGGCCATCATCTGATTGGAGTATTTAGAAGAGATAGAATCAATCACACTCTGCCTGTGCACACAATTCCTTCCCAGGAGTTATCCATGAAGAACATTGACATATTCACAGCAGCAGCTGTTGCCACACAGTCATGAAGCAGAGAATATGTTTTCCTGTTACACTTGGACAGCTGGAGATGCTTCTGTCAAGCTTATTTGAGTCACTGCTCAGCACAGATCTGAGACCTTTTGAGGTCAGTCTCCAACAAGTCAGTGCAATTAATATTCTTCCAGAATGAAGTTTGTCTAGCAACCCATAGACCATGGAGCCTGAGGAAAGCCAACACCTAGAGGAGATTTAATTTCTTCCCATATCTTTTCACTAATTTATTGCTGTCTGATATTTAACTAATGGAATCCTCTGGCATACGATTGATTGCGAGGTTGGTTGATCTTTCATTCGTGATTTCTCTGAAAGCATCACCCCCATGTTTTCTTCAGAAGCTCTTCAATCATCATGGCTCACGCAGCATTTCCTGCAGCCCTGAGGCTCCTGGTCAGTGGTGGGGTGTGGGGTCAGGGAAAGGCAGCAGGAGAAGGAGGAGAAAGCTGTGCAAGAGATCATGTCAGGGAAAGAGACATTTGTTTCCTCTCATTTGACTAAATGGCTGCTAGAGCCTCATTAACACTGCTGCCAGGGTGGTCTTTTGCAGGGCTGGGCAGAGCCCTGGGGCCCTGGGCTCCTCCTCTCTGTGGGACAGCAGGGCCTCCTGGGCAAGCAGCCCCTGTCCCAGCCAGGAGCAGAGGGGCTGTGACTTCTGCCCTGGACAGAGGGACATGTCACTGTCACCACCTGCTGCCCTGGGTCCTCCGGGGCAGGTCCTGCTCTGCAGGGATGGGTGCAGGTGGGGGATGGCTGCAGTGGAGGCTGCTCTCCAGTGTGTGTTGGGAGGCTGCTCTCCAGTGTGTGTTGGGAGGCTGCTCTCCAGTGTGTGTTGGGAGGCTGCTCTCCAGTGTGTGTGTTGGTTTTCCCCACTGGAGCCAGCAGGGCTTCTGGAAGGAGTCTCCTCCTGGGAGCTGCTGCAGCTGCAGCTGCTGGAGCTGCTGGAGCTGGAGCTGGCTCTGGCCACAGGGCTGTTGTTCTCACCCCTGACAGCACCAGAGCACAGCAGCAGCCTCTGGGCCTCCTCGTGGCACTGGCCCACAAGGACATTGAGGAGGCCATGGACCAGAGAGGTTCAGTGTATCTGTGTTGAGGAGAGGCTGCAGTAGTGGCACCAAGGTTTTGGCATCTTGACCAAAGGCACAGAGGGCATGCAGGATGCTGCTCTGCGAATTCTTTACCAGCCACCTGTGCTCCTGGCATATTTCCTCCAGCTTCTGGTGCAGCCAAGGCACCCCTGGAGCAGCAGATGACATTGCTTTTTGAAAAGTTCTGCCCACACCTCAGGTAGGAGGCCATCCACAAGCTCTGGCCCTGCAGCCCCCTGCTCAGCTGGGGACAGAATTCCTTGTGAAGATGAAGTAGACATCACAGGGTGATAGGGGCTGTTTTTGGCAAGGTGGCCAGCAGCTCTCCCTGCTGGACTCCAGCAATTCTTTGACGGCAAACTGTATATTGTCCTGTTCATCCTACTCAGAAAAGCTGACAGCTTCTGTCATTCTTCTGCGGAGTGGGCACGCTGGATTTCTCTTTGCCCACCACAGGATGCAGCCCAGGCAGAACTGGTGCTGACAGGGTCGAGCAGAATTCCCGTCCTTCCGAGTGTTCTGGCAGACAGGGCAGCTCCACGCTGTTCCCATGGCCATGTCTGCCTGTCCCAGCAGGCTGGGGAGAGCTGAGGGCCTCGAGCTGCTCCCATTAGCAGTCTTGCTTGGCAGGAGCCCAAGCTTGAGCCAGACTGGTCCAGGCTCTGCCAGTGCCCAAATACAAGCAGAACAGGATGTTGTATCACAATCCATTCCTCGGTGAAGGAGCTCCATAGCAGCTAGCTCAAGAGGCACCTCAGACCCTCAACAACCCAGTCAGCAACACACAGATGGCACTTCATGGCTGGGAGAACATCCATACACATCTCCAAGGACAAATTTCTCTGGGATTCTCCACAGCTCTGGCATCTGCCCATCAGCTCTGTCAGAAGCATTAAGTCTTCACCAGAAACACCAAAGGGCAAAGGGGCTTCTGGCTACTTTTCCTGCCATGCTGCATGGGTAGCTGGGTAACTTGCTGCACGAGGACTCTTCTCCTCTTCCCCAGTAGCCAGTGGACACTAGGAGCCAAAAGAAAAGGTTTCTGGCCCTCTGTGTATGATAATACCGTTTATATAGCCCCATGCTGTGAGGAAAGAAAGCTGTCCTATGGGTCAGGAGGCCACCAGCCACTTGGCCTTCCACAGGCTTAGGTGGTCCCAGCAGACAGAGCTCCTGGGGTCAGCTCTGCTCACAGCTAGCAAAGCCTGGCCACCCACAGACCCAGAGAGGTTATCTCCTACACACCCAGTGCAGCTGGTCCTGTAGCAGCTGCCATGGGCTGGCCAATCAATCTCTTTGGGCAGTTCTTGCGTTGTGCAATGTTTGAACTGCCAGGGTTGACATGCAGGCTCTGGTTCTTTTCTTTTTATGTTTCAGTATCCTTAAATTACAGCTAAGGGTAACTTCTTCTTCTTAGCTGCAAAGTACTGCAGAAAAGTCAATGCAACTATAACCATGCTACATGTGTGACTAAACATTCCCATGCAAAATCCACTTTTCAATCACCTGCTTCCTCATCTCTGCTAGGGCACAGGTCAAGAGTTCATTAGTTTCGCATAACTCACAGAGATTACAGAGGAGGTCTTCAAAATGAGCTTTTTCTGGATGAAGCAGCACACAGATGGACATGTGGGAAGTAAGGGCCATGAAACGTGAAGAAAGATGTCCCTTCTTTTCTGAACTCCTGTCTTCTCCTTTTTGCCTCCTCATTAGAAAATTTATTGTAATTCAGTCGCTGGGATGATTTTTATGAGGGTTGTTACACTGTGTTTAAAGAAAGACATAGCCCATCCCACCGAGGTGGGTCATTCATAATTCAGGTACTGTTTTCAGCTATTTCTGATGGATTGGAAAGAGATATTCTAGGTAGTGGGTTTCAGTTCTTCTGAGAAAGCAAGCACATACTGGAAGAGATCCCAGGGCATCTTTAAACCACTCCATCCAAAAGACTATTCCAGAATCTGATGAGACCAACAATCCTTCTGTCAGCATGTCACCCACAATTTAGGCACTGAGGTGACAGGGCTAAGCTCCTAACAAAGGCACCAGGAAGGAGGGCAAGAGAAGGCAGTGTTGCTGCCTTAATAATTTTGGGGTTTTTTTTCTCTTCATGCGTCTGTAACTTGGTGAAGTTGTGTGCTCTTACAGAATGCTGAAAAGCTCTGTTCCCAACACATTTAACCAAATCAAAGCTCTCTGGATAGAGATTCAAGGACCTATTCATTATCCTAGGGCTCAAAAATATGTAAACAGCGATGGAGCGGGGGGAGCAGGGCCTGGGGCAGTCAGTATCATCGCCTGAAGGTGTGATTGGAGAATTAGGGACCAATATGCCAATAAGACAAAACTTATAAAAGGTGAAGAGCTCGTGACCTGGGGTCCATTTTGGGAGTTTTCCACTAGGAGGGACTTTGCTTGCCACAACATACGTTGAAGGCCTTGAATAAATTTGTACGCTTTTTATACACCTAGTTGTTTCAGCCTCTGTTTTCAGGTAGCCTGTTTCAGGCATCAGTGTCAGCCGGAACTCAAGACAAGCTGGATATAAGGAGAACATCCCCTGTGTGTGTGGGATGAGCTTACCCCATACCACCAAACATGCTCATATGAGCCCTCAGGGTTAAACGGTGTAAAGGCATAAAGACAAAAATTAAGAGAGATGGAGGAAATAGGTCTACTTGTTCTAGCTATGAAAAGGCCGAAAGAAAGT
>NW_028147661.1:0-4824 GCF_008360975.1 Lichenostomus cassidix
TGTATTGGTTTGAAAACAAACCAGTGGGAGATCACAAGTCAAGATTGAAATTAAAAATAAGTGAAATAATATAAGGAAAAGCACTGACAAAGTTAGATACAACCTAACACCCTGTTAGGGTGGTAGTAGCAGTCCAACTGAAGTAGTCTAGTTGAAGCGGTGATCCTGTGAAGGTCTAGTTTCCAGCTGAAGATTTAGTAGTAGCTCTGGTCCTCTGGGAACTCAGTAGACAGGGCTCGCTCAGGCAGTTCCAAGGCTAGGTTATATCTAGGTGGGAACACCTGGCTCCTCCCTCCTGGGCAGAGCATCTCACAATGGGATGAGATAAGTCCATGAGTCACACGGTGGGTCTCTGATGGCCCATTGCCTGTCATGCGGGGTGGGTCATTAGCAAGTGATAATAGCTAACGGATGGCCCATTGCCTGTCATCCGGAGTGGGTGATAGCAGCTAATGGCCCACAGCTGGTGGTAATAGAATACTTAACTACATCAATATTGCAACCTAGGACATTATCCACCCCTTATTCTATTACCATCTATACAGTTTTCACTTAAGATAAGGTTTCTTTGTGGTACACAACAGGTTTTTCTATCTGTCTTCATTACTCACTAAGTATAATTAGGTCTTTGGGCAAAAACCACTTCACGGATGGGTTTGCCTTTGCTTGAGGTGGGACTAATCTAAACAGTCTTTTTTAAGAAATTTCTTACGTGTATTACAGGGACTTTATCTCTATTTACTGTGTGCAAAGGTTTGGACTCGGCAGGACCGGTTCGATTGATAGAACTTTTTGTGTTAACTATCTAGGTGGCTTTTGTTAAGTTTAGTTTTCAATTTTTGAAGGTTTTTCTGCTAAGTGTCTTTAAAGTTGTCTTAAGTAGTCTGTTGCACTGTTTAACTTTCTCGGCAGCTGGTGCATGATAGGGGATGTGGTATATCTATTTAATTTTGTGTTTTCTAGCTCAGGTGCTTATGAGGCTATTTTTGAAATGGGTTTTATTGTTAGACTTGATTCTCTTAGGGGTACCATGTCTTTACAGGATTTGCTTTTTTAGACTCAAGATGGTGTTCTGGGCAGTAGCATGAGGCACAGGGTAGGTTTCTAACCATCTCGTGGTTGCTTTTACCATGGTTAACACATAGTGCTTTTCTTGGCGGGTTTGGGGAAGTGTGATGTAGTTAACTTGCCATACTTCCCCATATCTGTACTTTGATTATCGTCTACTATACTACAGAGGCTTCACTCGCTTGGCTTGTTTGATTGTAGCGCAAGTTTCACAGCTGTGGATGACTTGTGAGATGTTGTCCATGGTCAAGTTTACTCCTCGGTCACGAGCTTACTTGTATGTCGCATTTCTCTCTTGATGACCAGAGGCATCATGGGCTCAACGAGCTAGAAATAACTCTCTTTTGTGCTGCCAGTCTAGATCTACCTGTGACACTTTTACTTTGGTAGCTCGGTCTACTTGCTCGTTGTTACGATGTTTTTCATTAGCTTGACTCTTAGGTACATGTGCATCTACGTGTCGAACTTTCACAGTCAGCTTTTCTGCCCGGGCGGTGATGTTCTGCTAAATCTCAGCGGTTTAGATGGGTTTTCTTCTGCGCTGCTAGTTAGTTTTTTTCCAGCGGTCTAACTATCTCTATAGCGCGTTGGTTACTATCTAGGAGTCAGTGTAGAGATAGAGTTTTGGTCATTTTTCTTGTTCGGCAATATCTAAAGTCAGTTGGATGGCTTTAAGCTTTGCGACTTGACTTGATTTACCTTGTTTTTCGGTAGCTTGTACAGCTTGTCGTGTGGGGCTCCATACTGCAGCTTTTTATTTTTGATCTGCGCTTACAATTCGGCAGGATTTATCGGTGAAGAGGGCATAGCGTTTTTTACTCTCTGGCAGCTCGTTATACGGGGGTGTTTTTTCGGCACGTGCTATTTGCTCTTTTGCTTTTTCTGAAGATAATTTAAAAGTCTCACCTTCAGGCCAGTTTGTGATGATTTCTAGAATCTTAGGGCGATTTGGGTTTCTAATACGGGCGCGCTGTGTGATGAGGGCAATTCATTTGCTCCACGTGGTATTAGTGGCATGGTGAGTAGAGGGAACTCTTCTCTTGAACATTTACCTCAGCACTGGCAATCGGGGTGCAAGGAGAAGTTGTGTTTCTGTGCCGATCACTTCTGAGGCGGCTTGGACTTTTTCGTAAGCTGTTAAGATTTTTTTCTCAGTGGGAGTGTAGTTGACTTTAGACTCTCTGTAACTTCGACTCTAGAATTTTAGTGGTCGACCTTGGGTTTTTGAAATATCTATTTCTGAGATAATCTATGCTGAGGATGCATGGGGCGTCTGGACCAGTTACAATGGGGTGTTTCTGCCACTCGTTTTCAGTTAAACTCACTTTAGCTTTCAGTACAGTTAGCTGCTGGGATCTTCTTGTTACTCTAGAAATAGAAATGGATTCGGTCCCCACATACCTGGATGGCATCAGGGTGCACTGAGCGCCGGTGTCAACCAAAGCTGTGTATCTTTGTGGGTCAGACGTGCCAGGCCATCGGATCCACACAGTCTAATAGATCCGATTATCTTTTTCTTCTACCTGGCTAGAGGCAGGGCTCCTCTAATCCTGTTTTTGGTGCGTGGTGCTCCTCTCCCGTAAATGTGTTCTTGAGGTTCTTTCAAGAGGATCAGTCATATTATCCTTTCCATTCTGTCGGGGGTTTTGTCCACAAGAGACTGGGGCAGTGTTGTATTTAGATGAGCCTCCTGAAGTGGATGTTTCCTTTTTCAATTCACGTACCCGGGCTGCTAAGGTGGAGGTGGGTTTCCTATCCCACTTTCTCATGTTTTCCCCATGCTCTTGCAGGAAAAACTAGAGGTCACGTCGCGGGGTTTGTCTTCTTTCCCTGGCTGGGGAACGTCTGCTCTTGATGGCAGAGACTCTGGTTGGTTTCGGTGTGACATGGAAAAATCCTTCTTTGAACTCTTTCCTTAGTTTCTGGAGGCTCTCTTCAATTAAGCTCCGGACTTGCTCGGCTAGGTTTGTTTCCACTGATGAGACCTGAGTGCGTAGTGGAGCGGTGACAGTGTCTTCATAAATTCTCAGTTTGTTTGTTAACACGCCCACCTGGTCTTCGCCTTCCCTCCACTGCAATGTTGCTAGGTAACGAGAGTATATCTCTGGTCCGAGCCGTGCGAATCTTAGCCACATTTGTGAAGTGCACCGGACGTTATCTGGGCTCTTGGGGAATCTCTCGTTGTTTGAGAAAATGATCTCTAGCACGGCCAATTCCCTTAGGCATCGGATACCTTGTTTTATGGTGTTTCATTTTCTTTGGTGCATCTGGAGGTCTTTTTTGCACAGGTATCTGTCCCGTACACTCAGCAGTAATCGCCGCCAGAGGCTGAGAGTTTCTTGGGTTTTCCCAATCCCCTGGTCAATGACCACATCCTGAGACAGGGATCTCAGTTGTCTGGCCTCACTTCCATCTAGAATGGTGTCATTAGCGGCGGCATCCCAGATGCGGAGCAGCCAGGTTAAGATGGACTCGTTTGCCTGTCGGGTGAATTCTCTCCGTAGGTCACGCAGCTCCCCCAGGGATAGAGAGCGAGTGATTATCTCCGGCTCTGTCTCTTCTGCTTGGTGAGATGGTCCTGCCGCATCCTCATCAGTCGCTGTGCGGACTGACTTGCTCTTGGATTTCTTTTTCTGGACGGGGGCAACCGCTACTGGCTTTGGCTGTTCTGATTCGGCAATGGTCTGTGTTGAGACATTGACTGCTCCTTTGGTTCTTTTCCTCTTGCCTGCTGACTTGCTTCGTTTCTCCTCCTCAAGAAGACAAAGTATTGTTCTGTTCTTCAGCATGAGGTAAACGGTGCTGGTCAAAGAAAACAGAACTAACAAAAAGATTATGCCATCCCTAGCATCCAGAGAGAACTCAATGTTGTCAAAAATGGCTGTGCCTGACCTGAAAGGCTGGAAGAAACCGCTCTCTCCTCCTAGCCCCAGAGGGTGGGTGCGATTGCTGATGAGATCCCAGACGAAGCAGCTCAGGTTAGGCCAGGCAGACAAAGTCGAGTATATATTCCGAATGGTATTCATCGCCTCACAGGTTACCATGCAATAGGCATAATAAACCAATACAGCAATTTTCATGCCATGCCCTGATCGTAACAAGAGCAATACGACGGGCAGATAGTTTCCCATTTGAGGAAAGATATAGAGAGCGAGATAAAGCACCCATACAGATAAGCTGAGCATCATGGTGATAGGATTTCTGAGTTTCTCCAGGTCGAGCCCCACGTTGGGCGCCAAAATATGTATTGGTTTGAAAACAAACCAGTGGGAGATCACAAGTCAAGATTGAAATTAAAAATAAGTGAAATAATATAAGGAAAAGCACTGACAAAGTTAGATACAACCTAACACCCTGTTAGGGTGGTAGTAGCAGTCCAACTGAAGTAGTCTAGTTGAAGCGGTGATCCTGTGAAGGTCTAGTTTCCAGCTGAAGATTTAGTAGTAGCTCTGGTCCTCTGGGAACTCAGTAGACAGGGCTCGCTCAGGCAGTTCCAAGGCTAGGTTATATCTAGGTGGGAACACCTGGCTCCTCCCTCCTGGGCAGAGCATCTCACAATGAGATGAGATAAGTCCATGAGTCACACGGTAGGTCTCTGATGGCCCATTGCCTGTCATGCGGGGTGGGTCGTTAGCAAGTGATAATAGCTAACGGATAGCCCATTGCCTGTCATCCGGAGTAGGTGATAGCAGCTAATGGCCCACAGCTGGTGGTAATAGAATACTTAACTACATCAATATTGCAACCTAGGACACC
>NW_028147662.1:0-10965 GCF_008360975.1 Lichenostomus cassidix
TCAGAGTCACCCAGAGATAAAGGACTGAATGTCTGCTGTGACCCATGAGAGCTCTGCAGCCCCAGGGGACACAGAAGGGACAGGGAAAGGAGTGTGGGCAGTGCCTCCTCTGAGCCTCAGGGAACTTCCAGAGGAGGATCCAGGGCAGCCCCAAGGCCATCTGGCAGACCTGGAACAAGGCAGGCAGCTCTGAGCAGCCTCCATGGCCCCAGCAGAGCTCGTGTGGGAGGGCTGAGTGCAGGGAGCACCATCAGCTGCCTGTGTGTCCCAGCTGGAGCAGCAGAGCCCAGCAGAGGCAGCCCATGGCCCCGGGCAGCACAGCCCCCGTGCTCTGCAGAGCAGCACCCCCAGCTCTGTGGGGCTGTGGGGAGCAGGGCAGGGGCTGCAGCAATGGCTGCTCAGGCCAGCACAGCCGTGATCCCCTGGGAAAGGCTCTGTGGGCAGCTAGGATGTGCCAGGAGAAGAGCAGGAGCCCTTGTGTGTGTGCACAGGAGTCCTGGCAAGAGCTGGGGCAGCAGGAGCTGCCTGAGGAGCCCCAGGGCAAACTTTCTGCTGCTGTCCTGGGCAGTGGGGCTGTCCTGGGGCTGCAGGAGATGCCAGAGATGAGGATCTCCTGAGCATTCCAGACACAGAGTCACTGTCCCTGACCTCCATTGCTTCCCATTCTTGCTGCAGGGCCAGATAGGACTGGGCTGCTCTGCTGGGCTGGGGCAGAGGTAGGGAGAGGCTGGACTGGGCAGTGCCAGGGAGAGGATAACAATGGACCCTTGGTTATACAAGTCCCTGCAGTGTCAGAATGGTTCCATGGAGCCCCAGAGTGTCACAATGATCTCCCTTATTCCATGGGCCCCCAGAGTGTCACAATGTCCCCTCGATTCCACGAGGCCCTGAAGTTTCCAAAGGGTCTCCATGGTTCCTGAAGGCCCTGCAGTGTCACAATGGCCCCTTGGTTCCATGATGCCCCACAGTGTCACAATGGCCCTTGTTTCTATGGGGCCCTGAAGGACCCCAGAAAGGTCTCCTTGGTTCTGCAGTATCACAGTGGACCCTTGGTTGCATGAAGCCCTGAAATGTCACAATGCTCTCCTTGGTTCCATGGTTCTCCACGGTGTCACAGTGTCCCTTGGTTGGTAAGGGCCCCATGATGTCACAATGGCCCCTTGGTTCCATGAGGCCTTGCAATGTCACAATGGTCTCCTTATCTTCATGGAGCCCCACAGTGTCACAATGGCACCTTGGTTCCTTTAAGCCCCACAGTGTCACCATGCTCCCCTGGGTTACAGGAGGCCCTGCAGTGTCACAATGCCTCTTTGGTTCTATGGGGCCCTCAGTGTCTGTTTTGCTGGTGGGCACTGTCAGTACCAAAGACAGAGACACCAACAGAGGGAACAGTGTAATTTATTATAACACAAAACTGCAAATAATTACAAAAGGAGAAGCTCAGCAATGCACAGAATCATTTGCAAAGAATTACAAAAGGATAAGATCAACAATGCACCCAGTCAGCACTACCAAAGATTGCCTGAAGGGATTTAGAAAGATCCATCACCAGTTAGCCTCAGACTTTACCATCACCCAGACCCACACATCAGCTGGGGAAGCTGTCACAGCCAAGGACTGCAGAGCCACTCTGGACACTGGGAATTCCTGCGGCTGTGTCCACCCACAGGTGAGGCTTCCAACCTTGCTGGGAGAGAGCCCAGCTTGGAGAGTGCTGAACAAACAAACTGACAGCACTTCCAGTGCAGGAACATCTGGATTCATTCTCCTCTTGGATTCTCCCAAAGCCTGGCCAGGGCTCAAGGAGGAAACAAGGGAGTTTTCTTTCATAGTGCACCCCCAACAAAGACAGATGGGGCTTTGTCTGGCTTCTAAATACAAAAAGGTAAATCCATATTTCACCAATGCACAGATACATAGATCATTTTGGTAATAATGTTTCATTAATGAGCAGATAAAAATATAACCTTTGGCTGGAAGGTTCATCAAGAGGTCAGCTTTACTCAGGCCCCAGTAAAGGACTGTTCAGGCCTTAGTACTTCAATGGGTCCTTTGACTGACAGATGAACTACAACCTTCATAACAATTCTTTCAATAATAGTCTTTTAGAATAGATTTAAGTAAAAGACATCGAGGCATCACCACTTGTTTTCAATTAAGTGCTCTTCAAGTTCATTACTCAGGTCTATAATTTACATTCCTTTTAAAACATGCCTAATTAGTTCCTATTCTCTCTGTTCTTTATCAAACCCCCCTTTTTATTGAGACTGTGTCTCTTTTCAGACAAGTCAGCACAAAGTGTCACAACAACTCTAACATAGAATCACAACACACCAAGTGCACACACTGCAATGATTACAGTCAGTGCCACAAATGCATTTCACAGCAGCCTCCAATTTGGCAGCCATGAAGCCAATCCCACCAAGAAGAATTTTTTTCTTTCTGCCACTCTTCTACTGCTCTTTCTATTGAGGTCATTCCTTACTGTTGGACTACAAACCCATCACTGATACAAGTGCAAAAATCCTTTCCTAGAATAGCACAGCTTCATCCTTGGCCAGCAAGCAGATTAATCCAAGGCCATGTGGTTCTGTAGAGCTCCCGGTTTGTGTTTTTTGGATCTCACAGGATGTGCTATTCAATATTTTAACATTACAATTTGCTACCCAAATAATCAATTTAGCTCATTAACGTAAATTCCATAGGACAAGGCAATGAACATGGGACACAGGATGAACCAGAATCTTTGGCTTTCTGAAATCAAAGGCACTCTTTGGGTGGGAAATATTCCCTTGGCCCCAACTCCTCCCTGTGGTTGTTGCCAAAGTACCCAAAAGGGTGGCACTGCAGCTGAGAGTGGTGTAACACCGACCCTGAGCAGCTCCAGCACCCCAAGCTCTATTGACATTGTGAGTGATGTTCAAGCACAGAAATCCTTTCATAGGGTTTGGCTTCTCCAGAAGGGAAACCTTACTGAATCCTGTGAAACTTATAATTTTATTCCTTTGTTCCACAGAACAGTTTTCTAATTATCCCTTCACTGGCTCTGTTACAAGTCAGAGCCCATTGACAGAGTTCTGCCACCCTGTAGCGTGGGCCCTCCAAGGGAATCCTGTTCCTCCCAACATTAGTTGAGAACAGACCCAGCAATTAGTTACACTGAATACTTTGCTACTTTGATCTTTACATGTCAATAAGAATTTTCATGACTAATCCCTTGGTGAAACTCCAGACGTGATTCTGGCAAACAAAGATTCTGGTTGACTATCAAGATACAACTTACAGACATAAGCAGTACTTTAGTGACAAGGTTATTCATTCTTTTTCCTCAATCTCATTCAGGTCAGGAACAATAATTCCATTGTCCATGGAGCTGGCTCCTTTTTAATTCCACAATAATGCCCCAAGGTCCTTTGCTGTTCAGCTTCACTGTGGTGTCTGTGGGTAACAAGGCTTGGTGGGATCCTTTCCCCTTCGGCTGGAGAGCTGCCAGGTCCCAGTCCTTGAGGTGCTCCAGGCTCCTGGCTGGAATTCCTGTGGAAGGCACTCAGGGTCACATCAGCCTTCACATGGAGCCCTGTGGATCAGAGCATTTTCCAAAGGGAACGTTGGGGCAAACAGGGAGATTTGGTCTGGCAGGATCTGTGAAACAACATCCTATAACATCTACTTGTTCTCCCATGGAACACTTGGCTGCAGGGACATATTCCCATTGTTCCTGCCCAGGTTTCAGGATTAAAACTGTGTTGTCTTTCCCCAGAGCTGTTCCTTCAGCTGGCTCAGGAGGGCCATTAGGCCTCTGGACTCACAACTTGGCTCCATTATTACGACTGGTGGATCCAAACCCTTTATCTCCACAAGCAGTACAGATTTGAGGTGGATCTCCTTTTTTTCACAACTGTTTTAAAAACTGTATTATCAGTAATTGTCCTACCCTGTCATGGGGTGGCATAATCAAATCTTGTTCACTATTGTTAACCAGAATTTAATTTCTCCTTGATAATCTGCATCAATTCCTCCTCCCATGACATGAACACTTTGCAAGGCCAAGCTGCAGTGAGCAGTTATCAAACCAAAGTGTCCTGGAGGAATCTGAATTCCTGTTTTGGTATTGATAACTCTCATTTCCTTCTGATTTATCCTCATTAAATCTAATGCATAAAGGTCCAGCCATGCAGCATCTGGAGTGGACCTGTAAGGGGTTCTCCACCAGGACAGGTTCCCATCTCCTCATTTTTTCATCTGCTCTTTTAACAAACCCTACATCAGTTTCACAAATCCTACAGCTTGTGGATAGTGTGGTATATGAAAAACCCAGCAGCCTTAATCACTTTATTTCTCACAGTAACAGACAAAGCATTCCATATCACAGTATCAGCAAACCCTATAAAAATAGCCAATTTCATCCCATCCTCCTTTATTCATCATACACAAACTCACCAATTTTCCCACTGATGTTCAGGTCCTGGCCAAACATTTTCTGTAGGGTATTTAGTGTTACATCCCTGAGCAGCAAAAGGTAACAAACTGTCAGCATTATTTCACATTATTATTTAGTTTGGATCTCTCTCTATATATACATAAATATTTTATTATATTTTTACATATAATTTTAATGATATATATATATTTATTTATTATATTATTATATCATTTCACTTGCACAAAGAAATCTGAGCTCAAGAATAAAAACTTCTGTTGCTCCATGTGGGAGCATTCCAAAAGCAATTGTTCCTTCTGTTGGTGCTTTTTCCAATATACTGTTAACAAAATTTATCCTCATCTTCCCAAACCCACAAGTTCTTTTCCTTTTTCCATATGCAATTTTTGGATGCATTTTAATACATCCAGCAGATCAGCTGCTTTTAACCAACTTCCCCATTGCTCACATGGTGCTCTGATCTCAGCCCACTCCAGAGCCAATGAACTATAGGGAAGGTCTTCCCAACCAGGATCTTGGATGGAACTGATTCCTTACATTTACATATAAAAAGTGACATTTTGCTGTGATCTGGACAGACTATGCCAATTTTGTTTTGCCAGTGGGCAGGGCCAGCACCAAAGACACAGACACCAACTGAAGGAATCAGTGCAATTCCCTATAGTTCAGAGCAGCAAAGAATCACAACAGGAGAAGCTCAGCAATGCACCCAATCATTCCAACCAAAGATTCCCTGCAGGGATTTAGAAGGATCCATCACCAGTTAGCCTCAGACTTTACCATCACCCAGCCCCACACATCAGCTGGGGAAGCTGTCACAGCCAAGGACTGCAGAGCCACTCTGGACACTGGCAATTCCTGCAGCTGTGTTCACCCACAGGTGAGGCTTCCAACCTCGCTGGGAGAGAGCCCAGCTTGGAGAGTGCTGAACAAACAAACTGACAGCACTTCCAGTGCAGGAACATCTGGATTCATTCTCCTCTTGGATTCTCCCAAAGCCTGGCCAGGGCTCAAGGAGGAACCAAGAGATTTGACTTTGACCATACACCCCCAAACCAGGTGTTGGATTTCATGGCCTTGTTAACTTCTAAATACTGAAAAGTCAATACATGATTCACTAATCAGTGGATACATCTATCACAGTGCTAATGATCATGAATATTTCACTAATGAGTGGATACAAAGATAACCTTTCATTGGAAGGTTCATGGAGAGGTCACCTTTGGCTCAGGCCTGTTGTTCAGGCCTCAGTCAGGCCTCTTGTTCAGGCCTTGGCACTTCAGGGATGTGGTTTAGTGCTGGGCTGACAGTGCTGGGTGAACGGCTGGGCTTGATGAGCTCAGAGGTCTTTTCCAACAGAAAGGACTCTAGAATTCCAGGATTCTATCTGCTCCATTCAGCTTGGTCCATGTTAGCAGCATTAGTTTGCTCAGAAAGTTCCCTCTTGATCAGCTCTTGAGGCCTAAGGCTTCAGCTCCTTTAGCTCCTGGTGCTAAGCTGCTCATGATGAACGAGACAACTATGAGAGAAGAATACAGTTAATCCAATTCCTTCTGGGACGCTGAGAGGGGAGGGTGTGAAAACAGCAGCATTGCTTGGTGTCACCTCCTCTCTGCCCTTCACGCCTTTCAGTGCTCTGAAACAGCCAAGAGCTTTCTTCAAGAGTGCAAGGAAGCAGCTGTTCCTTCTGCCAGGTCTGCCTCTCTCCAGTCTCTGCACTTGACTGCTTTTGTCCCTCTTGCTGTGCCCTCTGTTCCCCCTCTGCTCGCTGGCTGCTGCCCAGGACTGTGGAACTGGCCCAGATCAAGTGCTCGAGAGCCTCATTTCTCTGCCCTTGGAGCTGCCTGGGCACAGCAGCCTTTTCCATCTGCAAGCTCCATATGGACAGGGAGTGCCCAGCTCCGTTCCTTGCACAACCTCCAGGAGACCAGGGCCTGCCATCTCAAGTCCCTGCTGGCACTGAAGGCTCCCAGGTGCCTCAGGCTGCTGTGACACCACTGCAAACAGGAGGCAAGAGTGGCAGGGGCTGTGCTCAAAGTCAGCTCCATTTCCCCCTGCTGCTGCTGCTGCTGTGGGGTCATTTGTCCAGCCCTGCCCCAGACTCAGGGATCAGCTCCAGGCCCTGCTGCTGCTCCCTCGGGATCAGCCACAGTTTGGTTGTTGCTCTCAATGCCAGCAGAAGCAGTGGCTGAAGCAGCAGGTACTGACAGTGCCCCAAGCCCTGGGGCCAGCGGGAAGGGAGCTGCTTCACACGAGAACCAGGAGCAAAGGACGTTTCATTTTTAGGACATGTTTTCTGTTTAAGGAAAAAAAGAATAGAAAAAAAGCCTAGATGAAATATGAAAGATAAAAACAAAACTCAGGTGTTTAGTGTAAAATCGTCTGTAACTTTGGATTAAGAGGTAACTGATCTTTTGTAAAAGAGAGCTCAGTTATTTACTTTGTCAATGTGCTGATAGAATGGATCTATCTTACTGACTTCAGCAGCCTTTTTTTAATAGATTTTGGGGTTGTTTCCAATATTAAGTTATTTTAAATTGTGGTTGAAGCAATAGGAAATTGATTGTGCCCTGCCAGCTCCGAGCAGGACTGGGAATCTAGATTCTGTTGATCCCCATCTCATTAGCAAGATGCCCTTCCTTCTCACCCTGTGAATGAGCTGTGCATTCCCTTTGAAATTGTCAGGGGTTTCTTAAAGACGCAAAGTCCCACTTACAGCTTTTTGCTCTGGTTTGGAAGTGGAGAAGGGCAATTCTTCATTCACCAACTCCAGACTGCACTGCCTTAGGAACACAGCCCACTCGCCAGGTTTGGCTCACTCGTGGCACTTCTAGAGGAGGACGAAAGTGCAATTGCACAATTCCAACCCAAAAGAAATGAAGAGTGGGACAGACAAAACATCCTGTGGACATACAGGCGTTCAGCTGGGACTGTGGAGTGTTGGGGTTCTTGCCAATTGGATGTGTATCCCTCACTGCAATCTCTGGGCCTGCAGGAGAGTCTCACTCACCTGCACAAGCAGAAAGCTCCGTCGGTGTGCTCAGAACAGGCTCGTCTGATGCAGAGCTGTCAGAGCCATGGGAGGGCAGAGCAGGCACAGCCGTGCCCAGGGCTGAGCCACAGCAGAGCCCTGGCAGAGCCCAGAGCAGCCTCAGCATCCACAGAGCCCTGCTGGAAGGAGAGAAACCAGAAACTGCCCATCAGCTGAAGGCTCCTGTCCCCCTTGTCCCAACTGCCCACAGTGCCCAGGCCATGCTGGCTGAGCTCAGAGCTGTGCCCAAACCTCCCCATCGTTGCTGCCTCTGGGAGGAGAGCAGGAGGGCAGGACATGTGCCCAGCCTCCAGCCAGCCATGGCAGATCCACCTCCTCAGCAGCTGCCCAGAGCCAAAGAGCAGCTTGGCAGATGACTGAAGAAGTTGTTGCATCCATCCCAGCCAAAGGGGAAAACTTTTGGGGCCCAGCCAGGCTGTGCAATGCACAGATGTGGGAGCATCCCCCTGGCTTTGAACTCACCTGTAAATCAGGTGTGGAGTGTGTCTTTGAAGAAAGTGCCAGAGTCAAAGCAAGGAAGACGTTATCCTTGAAGTCCTCCTTGGTGTCTCCAGCTGCAGCTCCACCTAGTGCAGCTTCTCCAGGGGCTCCTGCTCCTTCCCTGGGGGCCACACCAGGCTGTCAGTGTTCTGCCCAGGGCCCCAGACAACAGTGAACCAGGACAAGCAAAACCAGGGTGGATGGTGGCCACCAGTGCTTGCCAGCGCAGATCTCCAGCTCAGCTCCAGCAAGAGAGCTGTGAGTTCCCTTCTGATGATCCCTGCTCAGAGCTACAAGCAGGTAAAAAAATGTCTGGTTTGCTTTACTTCTGATTGCCAGAAGATGTGTGGAGCTGTTACCTGCCACGCCCCTGGATCAAACTGTGCACATGCATCTCTCCCATCTTCTAGGGCAGATGAACATCCTGCATCCAAGGATCATTGAAGAGTTCCTCCAGCGATGGCCTGTCCAAGGGTTGCATGGACAAACACCTCTTAATAACATCTTGACACTCTGAGGAGAGAAAACAGAAACTGCCAGTCAGTTGGAGAAAGGTCCTGCCTGATTAGCCACCCCCTGTTCCTGTGCCCAGGCCATGCTGGGTGTGCTCAGAGCTGTGCCTAAACATCCCCAGGCATTCTCTGTTTTGGAGGAGAGCAGGAGAGAAGGACATGTGCCACCTCCTCAGCAGCTGCCAGAGCAGGATGCTCATGAGCCTGCTGCTCTCCCAGCACTGGTATTCCCCCTGTGCCACAGAGATGAGGATCCACCTTGAGAGAGCCGTCTTGGGAACAAGATCCGCCCCCAGATGATCTCCTGGCCCCTCCTGAATGGGTGCTTCCCGACGACCAGGTGGTACAGCAGGAGGCCCAGGGTCCAGATCATTGCTGCCCCACCGTTGTAGCATTTGAGGTGGATCCACTCTGGTGGGCTGTAGGACAGGGTTCCTGTGGAATACAGATGGAGTTCATCAGAGGATGCTGCTGCTCCCAGAGCCTCATCCCAGCATCCCTGGGCATGCAGGGGCTGCACCAGTGGCACACAGGGTGACCTGCTGCCCTCTCACCAGCACCTGTGACTCGTGTACAAACTTGGGGTTGGAAAAGAAGCCACTGGTGTTGGAATGAGGCAGCAGAAGCCCTGGGGAGGTCCAACCACGACATGCAAAATAAAACCATTCCCAGAGGTGGGAAAAACCACTCTTATCCCTGCCTGCATTGCCCCCAAAAAACAATTACAAGCCAAGGCAAACAAGGGGAGTGGAGCAGTCCAAGACTTTCCTCGCCTGCCTACCAAACTGGCTGGGGCATGGGGTCTGACACCCCTCACTGCTACACTCATTGGGGTTTTGTCAGACTGACTGCCCCAGCCCCAGCCCAGCCAAGGGCAGAGTGGGTGGTGAAGGTGGTCAACAGGGCTGCAAGCTGCCCCCTTCGACCCCCACCCAAAAGTAACTTGCCTGAAGAGTTAATCCCATGCCTGGCAGCTATAGGAGAAGCCCAGGTGCTACACCCAGGCTGGACCATGAGATGCCCAGGAGCATCCCCTCCCATCCCCTTCCCCCTGGGAAGGCTCACCTGCAAATTGGGTGTAGGCTGTGTCTTGGAGGAAGGCGCCACAGCCAAAGTCGATGAGTTTCAGCTGCATGGTGTCCAGATCGAGCAGGATGTTCTCGGGCTTGATGTCCCTGTGCAGCACCCCGCAGCTGGTGCAGTGCCGCACAGCCTCCAGCACCTGCCGGAACATCCCCCGTGCCTCCTCCTCCGGCAGGAACCTCCGCTCCGCCAGGAAATCCCAGAGGTCCTGACAGCGCTCCGGACGCTCCAGCACCAACAGGTAGTCGTCGGGGAGCTCAACCCACTCCAGGAGCTGGATGACACCAGTACAGCCAGTGGACACCTTGTGCAGCAGCACGATCTCCAGGGGCGCACGGGTGCCATCGGGCTGCGGGAGGACCACGATGCCATCAGTGGGGCTGAGGCCATGCCAGGGCTCTGGGACCCCTCACCCAGCCCGGGATGCTCTGCGCCCCCCGCTCACCCCACGCCCGCTCTACCTCCCTCGAGGCGTCCTGGCAGCTCCCACCCTGCCGGGCCCCGGCTTATCCCCGCCCGGCACGGCCCGGCTTCTGCCGCTGGCCCCGCTCACTCACCAACTCGCCCCAATGATGGATGCGATCCCTCGAGACACATTTGATGGCCACCTGCGAGCAAGAGACAGCAGCGGGCTCAGCTCTCGGCCAGCCCTGCCGAGCCCCACCCTCCTCCTCCTCCTCCTCCTCCTCCTCCTCCTCCTCCTCCAGCCCCGCCACTCACCGGGGCGCCGTCCGCTAGCCGCGTCCCCGCGTAGACGCTGCCGAACCCGCCTGTGCCCAGCAGCTCACCCAGCCGGTACCGCTCCTGCAGGGCCTCCTGCGCCTTCCCTGCGGGCGACACGCGGCCGTCACCGCTCGGCCCGGGGCCACACACGGCCCCCGACCGCCTCTGCACCGCCCCGGGCCGGGCACCCCCCTCTGAACGGGGCACGGGCGGCTCGGGGACGGCGGCCGGACTGCCGAGCGGCGGAGCTCGGGCCGGGGAAGGCGCAGCGGAGGCGGCGGGAGCGGCCGCGCCGTGTGTGTCCTCCTCGGGCCCCGGGAGGAGCCGGGGCTGGGGTTGGGGTTGGGGCCGGGTTCGGGTTCGGGGCCGGACCCGGGGCCGCAGTCGGGGTCGGGGTCGGCACTGGACCCTGCGTCGGGGCCGGGGCCAGGCTCGGGACAGACGAAGCCAAAGGGTGGCGATGCCGCCCCAGCCCCAGCCACTGATGCCCGCCCAGCAGCGCCACAGCCAGGCTCGCCGGAGCCGGGCGGAGGCGAGGGCGCGGCGGGACGCCCAGGGGCGGGGAGGAGGCAGCCCCGCCCGGGACCGGGAGCGAGCCTGGGGCATGGCCCGGGCTGGAAGGGGAAGAGGGAGGGCGAGAAAGGAGGGGACACAGGGAAAGGGACACCGGGAGA
>NW_028147663.1:0-11304 GCF_008360975.1 Lichenostomus cassidix
TACCACCACCCTAAAAGGGTGTTAGGTTGTATCTGACTTTGTCAGTGCTTTTCCTTGTATTATTTCACT
Source organism: Lichenostomus cassidix (assembly GCF_008360975.1). NCBI lineage: Eukaryota > Metazoa > Chordata > Aves > Passeriformes > Meliphagidae > Lichenostomus > Lichenostomus cassidix. The sequence goes on from NW_028147663.1 coordinate 70, forward strand.
TATTTTTTAATTTCAATCTTGACTTGTGATCTCCCACTGGTTTGTTTTCAAACCAAGACATATTTTGGCGCCCAATGTGCGGCACGACCTGGGGAAACTCAGAAATCCTATCACCATGATGCTCAGCTTATCTATATGGGTGCTGTATCTCGCTCTCTATATTTTTCCTTGTCTTGGTTTGAAAACAAACCAGTGGGAGATCACAAGTCAAGATTGAAATTAAAAATAAGTGAAATAATACAAGGAAAAGCACTGACAAAGTCAGATACAACCTAACACCCTGTTAGGGTGGTAGTAGCAGTCCAACTGAAGTAGTCCAACTGAAGTAGTCCAGCTGAAGCGGTGATCCTGTGAAGGTCTAGTCTCCAGCTGAAGGTCCAGTGGTAGCTCTGGTCCTCTGGGAACCCAGTAGACAGGGCTAGCTCAGGCAGTTCCAAGGCCAGGTTATATCCAGGTGGGAACACCTGGTTCCTCCCTCCTGGGCAGAGCATCCCACGATGGGATGAGATAAATCCATGAGTCACACGGTGGGTCCCTGATGGCCCATTGCCTGTCATGCGGGGTGGGTCATTAGCAGCTGGTAACAGCTAACGGATGGCCCATTGCCTGTCATCCGGAGTGGGTCATTAGCAGGTGATAGCAGCTAACGGCCCACAGCTGGTGGTAATAGAATACTTAACTACATCTATATTGTAACCTAGGACATTATCCACCCCTTATTCTATTACCATCTACAGAGTTCTCACTTAAGATAAGGTCTCCTTGTGGTACACAACGGGTTTCCCCATCTGCCTTCATCACCCACCAAGTATAACCAGGTCCTTGGGCAAAAACCACTCCACGGATGGGTTTCCCTTTGCCTGAGGTGGGACTAATCCAAAAAGTCGTTCCTAAAAAACCTCTTACATGTACCACAGGGACTTTATCTCCATCCACTGTGTGCAAAGGTTTGGACTCGGCAGGACCGGCTCGATTGATAGAACCCCTTGTGTTAACCATCCAGGTGGCCTTTGCTAAGTTCAGTTCCCAATTTTTGAAGGTTCCCCCGCCAAGTGCCTTCAAAGTTGTCTTAAGTAGTCCGTTGCACCGTTCAACTTTCCCGGCAGCTGGTGCATGATAGGGGATGTGGTATATCCATTCAATTACGTGTTCTGTAGCCCAGGTGCTTATGAGGCCATTCTTGAAATGGGTTCCATTGTCAGACTCAATTCTCTCAGGGGTACCATGTCTCCACAGGACTTGCTTTTCCAGACCCAAGATGGTGTTCCGGGCAGTAGCATGAGGCACAGGGTAGGTCTCCAACCATCCTGTGGTTGCTTCCACCATGGTCAACACGTAGCGCTTTCCTTGACGGGTTTGGGGAAGTGTGATGTAGTCAACTTGCCATACTTCCCCATACCTGTACTTTGACCATCGTCCCCCATACCACAGAGGCTTCAACCGCTTGGCCTGTTTGATTGCAGCGCAAGTCTCACAGCTGTGGATGACCTGTGAGATGTTGTCCATGGTCAAGTCCACCCCTCGGTCACGAGCCCACCTGTATGTCGCATCTCTCCCTTGATGACCAGAGGCATCATGGGCCCAATGAGCTAGAAATAATTCTCCTTTGTGCTGCCAGTCCAGATCCACCTGTGACACTTTCACCTTGGCAGCTCGGTCCACCTGCTCGTTGTTACGATGCTCTTCATTAGCCCAACTCTTTGGTACATGTGCATCCACGTGTCGAACTTTCACGGGCAGCTTTTCTGCCCGGGCGGCAATGTCCTGCCAAATCTCAGCGGCCCAGATGGGTTTTCCTCAGCGCTGCCAGTTAGCCTTTCTCCAGCAATCTAACCATCCCATAGCGCATTGGCTACCATCCAGGAGTCAGTGTAGAGATAGAGCCTTGGCCATTTCTCTCGTTCAGCAATATCCAAAGCCAGTTGGATGGCTTTAAGCTCTGCGACCTGACTCGATCCACCTTGTCCCTCGGTAGCCTGTACAGCTTGTCGTGTGGGGCTCCACACTGCAGCTTTCCATTTCCGATCTGCGCCTACAATTCGGCAGGAACCATCGGTGAAGAGGGCATAGCGTCTTTCACTCTCCGGCAGCTCGTTATACGGGGGTGCTTCCTCGGCACGTGCTACTTTCTCCTCTGCTTCTTCTGAAGATAATTTAAAAGTCTAACCTTCAGGCCAGTTTGTTATGATTTCCAGAATCCTAGGGCGATTCGGGTTTCCAATACGGGCGCGCTGTGTGATGAGGGCAATCCATTTCTTCCACGTGGCATCAGTGGCATGGTGGGTAGAGGGAACCCTTCCCTTGAACATCCACCCCAGCACTGGCAGTCGGGGTGCAAGGAGAAGTTGTATTTCTGTGCCGATCACCTCTGAGGCGGCTTGGACTCCTTCGTAAGCTGCCAAGATTTCTTTCTCAGTGGGAGTGTAGTTGATTTCAGACCCCCTGTAACTTCGACTCCAGAATCCCAGTGGTCGACCTCGAGTCTTACCAGGCACCTTCTGCCAAAGGCTCCAGGACAGGCCATGGCTCCCGGCTGCAGAGTAAAGCACATTCTTTACCTCTGGTCCTGTCCTGACTGGGACAAGGGCTACCGCATGAGCGATCTCCTGTCTGATCTGGGTGAAGGCTTGCTGCTGTTCAGGGCCCCAGTGGAAATCGTTCTTCTTGCGGGTTATGAGGTAGAGAGGACTCACGATCTGGCTGTACTCAGGGATGTGCATTCTCCAAAAACCTATGGCGCCTAGGAAAGCTTGCATCTCCTTCTTGTTGGTTGGTGGGGACATCATTGTGATCTTGTTGATGACTTCGGTTGGAATCTGACGCCGCCCGTCTTGCCACTTTACTCCCAGGAACTGGATCTCTCGGGCAGGTCCCTTGACTTTGCTCTTCTTGATGGCAAAACCGGCTTCCAGGAGAATTCTGATGATTTTCTCTCCTTTCCCAAATACTTCCGTTGCTGTGTCCCCCCACACAATGATGTCATCAATATACTGCAAATGTTCTGGAGCCTCACCCTTTTCCAGTGCAGCCTGGATCAGTCCATGGCAGATGGTGGGACTGTGCTTCCACCCCTGGGCAGTCGGTTCCATGTGTACTGCACACCTCTCCAGGTGAAAGCAAACTGAGGCCTGCACTCTGCTGCCAGAGGAATGGAGAAAAAGGCGTTGGCAATATCAGTGGTCGCATACCACTTTGCTGCCTTGGATTCCAGCTCGTACTGAAGTTCCAGCATGTCCGGTACAGCCGCACTCAGTGGTGGTGTGACTTCATTCAGGCCACGGTAATCCACTGTCAGTCTCCATTCTTCACTGGACTTCCGCACTGGCCATATAGGGCTGTTAAAGGGTGAGTGAGCCTTGCTGACCACCCCTTGGCTCTCCAGTTCCTGAATCATCTCATGGATGGGGGCCACAGAGTCTCTGTCAGTGCGGTATTGCCGGCGGTGCACTGTTGCTGTAGCAATTGGTACCCTCTGTTCTTCAATTCTCAGTAGTCCTACAGCAGACGGGTTATCTGAGACACCAGGCAGGCTATTCAGTTGTCTTATGTCTTCTGTCTCTACGGTTGCTATCCCAAAAGCCCAGCGATGTCCCTTCGGGTCCTTGAAATATCCACTCCTGAGATAATCTATGCCGAGGATGCATGGGGCGTCTGGACCAGTCACAATGGGGTGTTTCTGCCACTCTTTCCCAGTTAAACTCACTTCAGCTTCCAGTACAGTCAGCTGCTGGGATCCTCCTGTCACCCCAGAAATAGAAATGGATTCGGTCCCCACATACCTGGATGGCATCAGGGTGCATTGAGCGCCGGTATCAACCAAAGCCGTGTATCTTTGTGGGTCAGATGTGCCAGGCCATCGGATCCACACAGTCCAATAGATCCAATTGTCCCTTTCCTCTATCTGGCTAGAGGCAGGGCTCCTCTAATCCTGTTTTTGGTGCATTATGTTCTTCTCCTGTAAATGTGTTCCTGAGGTCCCTTCAAGAGGATCAGTCATATTATCGCTTCCATTCTGTCTGGAGTTGTGTCCACAAGAGACTGGGGCAGTGTTGTACCTAGATGAGCCTCCTGAAGTGGATGTTTCTTTTTTCAGTTCACGTACCCGGGCTGCTAAGGAGGAGGTGGGTTTCCTATCCCACTTTCTCATGTCTTCCCCATGCTCCTGCAGGAAAAACCAGAGGTCACGTCGCGGAGTTTGTCTTCTTTCCCTGGCTGGGGGACGTCTGCTCCTGATGGCAGAGACTCTGGTTGGTTTCGGTGTGGCATGGAAAAATTCTTCTTTGAACTCTTTCCTTAGTTTCTGGTGGCTCTCTTCAATCAAGCTCCGGACTTGCTTGGCCAGGTTTGTTTCCACCGATGAGACCTGGGTGCGTAGTGGAGCGGTGACAGTGTCCTTGTAAATTCTCAGTTTGTTTGCTAACACGCCCACCTTGTCTTCGCCTTCCCTCCACTGCAGTGTTGCCAGGTAACGAGAGTATATCTCTGGTCCGAGCCGCGCGAATCTTAGCCACATTTGTGAAGTGCACTGGGCATTATCTGGGCTCTTAGGGAATCTCTCGTTTTCCGAGAAAATTATCTCTAGCACGGCCAATTCCCTCAGGCATCGGATACCTTGTTCTATCGTGTTGCATTTCCTTTGGTGCATCTGGAGGTCTTCTTTACACAGGTATCTGTCCTGTACACTCGCCAGCAATCACCGCCAGAGGCTGAGAGTTTCCTGGGTTTTCCCAATCCCCTGGTCAATGACCACATCCTGAGACAGGGATCCCAGTTGCCTGGCCTCACTTCCATCCAGAATGGTGTCATTAGCTGCGGCGTTCCAGATGCGGAGCAGCCAAGTCAAGATGGACTCATTCGCCTGCCGGGTGAATTCCCTCCGTAGGTCACGCAGCTCCCCCAGGGATAGAGAGCGAGTGACGATCTCCGGCTCTGTCTCTTCTGCTGGGTGAGATGGTCCTGCTGCATCCTCATCAGTCACTACGCGGACTGATTTGCTCTTGGATTTCTTTTTCTGGACGGGGGCAACTGCTACGGGCTTCGGCTGTTCTGATTTGGTGATGGTCTGTGTTGAGACGTCGACTGCTCCTTTGGTTCTTTTCCTCTTGCCTGCTGATTTGCTTCGTTTCTCCACCTCAAGAAGACAAAGTATTGTTCTGTTCTTCAGCATGAGGTACACGGTGCTGGTCGCAGAGAAAAAAGAAAACAGAGCTAACAAAAAGATTATGCCATCCTTAGCATCCAGGGAGAACTCAATATTGTCAAGGACGGCTGTGCCTGACCTGAAATGTTGGAAGAAACCGCTCTCTCTTCCTAGCCCCAGAGGCTGGGTGCGATTGCTGAGGAGGTCCCAGACGAAGCAGCTCAGGTTAGGCCAGGCAGACAAAGTCGAGTATATATAACGAATGGTGTTCATTGCCTCACAGGTAACCATGCCATAGGCATAATAAACCAATAGAGCAATTCTCATGCCATTCCCTGGTCGCAACAGGAGCAATATGACGGGCAGATAGTATCCCATTTGAGGAAAAATATAGAGAGCGAGATACAGTACGCATATAGATAAGCTGAGCATCATGGTGATAGGATTTTCTGAGTTTCCCCAGGTTGTGCCCCACATTGGGCACCAAAATATGTCTAGGTTTGAAAACAAACCAGTGGGAGATCACAAGTCAAGATTGAAATTAAAAATAAGTTAAATAATACAAGGAAAAGCACTGACAAAGTCAGATATAACCTAACACCCTGTTAGGGTGGTAGTAGCAGTCCAACTGAAGTAGTCCAGTTGAAGCGGTGATCCTGTGAAGGTCTAGTCTCCAGCTGAAGGTCCAGTGGTAGCTCTGGTCCTCTGGGAACCAAGTAGACAGGGCCAGCTCAGGCAGTTCCAGGGCCAGGTTATATCCAGGTGGGAACACCTGGTTCCTCCCTCCTGGGCAGAGCATCCCACAATGGGATGAGATAAGTCCATGAGTCACACGGTGGGTCCCTGATGGCCCATTGCCTGTCATGCGGGGTGGGTCATTAGCAGCTGGTAACAGCTAACGGATGGCCCATTGCCTGTCATCTGGAGTGGGTCATTAGCAGGTGATAGCAGCTAACGGCCCACAGCTGGTGGTAATAGAATACTTAACTACATCTATATTGCAACCTAGGACATTCCTCAAATGGGAAACTATCTGCCTGTCGTATTGGTCTTGTTGCGACCAGAGAATGGCATGAAGATTGCTCTATTGGTTTATTATGCCTATTGCGTGGTAACCTGTGAGGCGATGAATACCATTCGGAACATATACTCAGTTTTGTCTGCCTGGCCTAATCCGAGCCACTACATCTGAGACCTCCTCAGCAATCATAGCCAGCCTCTGGGATTAGGAGGAGAGAGCGGTTTCTTCCAGCCTTTCAGGTCAGGCACAGCCATTTTTGAGGATATTGAGTTCTCTCTGGATGCTAGGGATGGCATAATCTTTTTGTTAGCTCTGTTTTCCTTTTTCTCTGTGACCAGCACCGTGTACCTCATGCTGAAGATCAGAACAATATTTTGTCTTCTTGAGGAGGAGAAACAAAGCAAATCAGAACAGCCGAAGCCCATAGCAGTTGCCCCCGTCCAGAAAAAGAAATCAAAGAGCAAATCAGTCCGCATAGCGACTGATGAGGATGCGGCAGGACCATCTCACCCAGCAGAAGAGACAGAGCCGGAGATCATCACTCGCTCTCTATCCCTGGGGGAGCTGCGTGACCTATGGAGGGAATTCACCCGGCAGGCAAACGAGTCCATCTTGACCTGGCTGCTCCGTATCTGGGACGCCGCAGCTAATGACACCATTCTGGATGGAAGTGAGGCCAGGCAACTGGGATCCCTGTCTCAGGATGTGGTCATTGACCAGGGGATTGGGAAAACCCAGGAAACTCTCAGCCTCTGGCGGCGATTGCTGGCGAGTGTACGGAACAGATACCTGTGTAAAGAAGACCTCCAGATGCACCAAAGAAAATGGAACACAATAGAACAAGGTATCCGATGCCTGAGGGAATTGGCCGTGCTAGAGATCATTTTCTCGGAAAACGAGAGATTCCCCATGAGCCCAGATAATGTCCAGTGCACTTTACAAATGTGGCTAAGATTCGCGCAGCTCGGACCAGAGATATACTCTCGTTACCTGGCAACACTGCAGTGGAGGGAAGGTGAAGACAAGGTGGGTGTGTTAGCAAACAAACTGAGGATTTACGAGGACACTGTCACCGCTCCACTATGCACCCAGGTCTCATCGGTAGAAACAAACCTGGCCAAGCAAGTCCGGAGCTTGATTGAAGAGAGCCACCAGAAACTAAGGAAAGAGCTCAAAGAAGGATTTTTCATGCCACACTGAAACCAACCAGAGTCTCTGCCATTAGGAGCAGACGTCCCCCAGCCAAGGAAAGAAGACAAACTCCACGATGTGACCTCTGGTTTTTCCTGCAGGAGCATGGGGAAGACATGAGAAAGTGGGATAGGAAACCCACCTCCTCCTTAGCAGCCCGGGTACGTGAATTGAAAACAGAAACATCCACTTCAGGAGGCTCATCTAGGTACAACACTGCCCCAGTCTCTTGTGGAAAAAACCCCCGACAGAATGGAAGTGATAATATGACTGATCCTCTTGAAAGGACCTCGGGAACACATTTACAGGAGAAGAACATCATGCACCAAAAACAGGATTAGAGGAGCCCTGCCTCTAGCCAGGTAGAGGAAAGGGATAATCGGATCTATTGGACTGTGTAGATCCAATGGCCTGGCACGTCTGACCCACAAAGATATACGGCTTTGGTTGATACCGGCGCTCAGTGCACCCTGATGTCATCCAGGTATGTGGGGACTGAATCCATTTCTATTTCTGGGGTGACAGGAGGATCCCAGCAGCTGACTGTACTGGAAGCTGAAGTGAGTTTAACTGGGAACGAGTAGCAGAAACACCCCATTGTGACTGGTCCAGGCGCCCCATGCATCCTCGGCATAGATTATCTCAGGAGTGGATATTTCAAAGACCCAAAGGGACATCGCTGGGCTTTCGGGATAGCAGCCATAGAGACGGAAGACATAAGACAACTGAATAGCCTGCCTGGTGTCTCAGATAACCCGTCTGCTGTAGGACTACTGAGAATTGAAGAACAGCGGGTACCAATTGCTACAGCAACAGTGCACCGCCGGCAATACCGCACTGACAGAGACTCTGTGGCCCCCATCCATAAGATGATTTGGGAACTGGAGAGCCAAGGGGTGGTCAGCAAGGCTCACTCACGCTTTAACAGCCCTATATGGCCGGTGCGGAAGTCCAGTGCAGAATGGAGACTGACGGTGGATTACCGTGGCCTGAATGAAGTCACACCACCACTGAGTGCTGCTGTACCGGACATGTTGGAACTTCAGTACGAGCTGGAATCCAAGGCAGCAAAGTGGTATGCGACCATCGATATTGCCAATGCCTTTTTCTCCATTCCTCTGGCAGCAGAGTGCAGGCCTCAGTTTGCTTTCACCTGGAGAGGTGTGCAGTACACATGGAACCGACTGCCCAGGGGTGGAAGCACAGTCCCACCATCTGCCATGGACTGATCCAGGCTGCACTGGAAAAGGGTGAGGCTCCAGAACATTTGCAGTATATTGATGACATCATTGTGTGGGGGGACACAGCAACGGAAGTATTTGGGAAAGGAGAGAAAATCATCAGAATTCTCCTGGAAGCCGGTTTTGCCATCAAGAAGAGTAAAGTCAAGGGACCTGCCCGAGAGATCCAGTTCCTGGGAGTAAAGTGGCAAGACGGGCGGCGTCAGATTCCAACCGAAGTCATCAACAAGATCACAATGATGTCCCCACCAACCAACAAGAAGGAGATGCAAGCTTTCCTAGGCGCCATAGGTTTTTGGAGAATGCACATCCCTGAGTACAGCCAGATCGTGAGTCCTCTCTACCTCATAACCCGCAAGAAGAACGATTTCCACTGGGGCCCTGAACAGCAGCAAGCCTTCACCCAGATCAAACAGGAGATCGCTCATGCGGTAGCCCTTGTCCCAGTCAGGACAGGACCAGAGGTAAAGAATGTGCTTTACTCTGCAGCCGGGAGCCATGGCCTGTCCTGGAGCCTTTGGCAGAAGGTGCCTGGTGAGACCCGAAGCCGACCACTGGGATTCTGGAGTCGAAGTTACAGAGGGTCTGAAGTCAACTACACTCCCACTGAGAAAGAAATCTTGGCAGCTTACGAAGGAGTCCAAGCCGCCTCAGAGGTGATCGGCACAGAAACACAACTTCTCCTTGCACCCCGACTGCCAGTGCTGGGGTGGATGTTCAAGGGAAGGGTTCCCTCTACCCACCATGCCACTGATGCCACGTGGAGCAAATGGATTGCCCTCATCACACAGCACGCCCGTATTGGAAACCCGAATAGCCCTGGGATTCTGGAAATTATAACAAACTGGCCTGAAGGTGAGACTTTTAAATTATCTTCAGAAGAAGCAGAGGAGCAAGTAGCACGTGCCAAGGAAGCACCCCCGTATAACGAGTTGCCGGAGAGTGAAAGACGCTATGCCCTCTTCACCGATGGTTCCTGCCGAATTGTAGGCGCAGATCGGAAATGGAAAGCTGCAGTATGGAGCCCCACACGACAAGCTGTACAGGCTACCGAGGGACAAGGTGGATCGAGTCAGGTCGCAGAGCTTAAAGCCATCCAACTGGCTTTGGATATTGCTGAACGAGAGAAATGGCCAAGGCTCTATCTCTACACTGACTCCTGGATGGTAGCCAATGCACTGTGGGGATGGTTAGATCGCTGGAGAAAGGCTAACTGGCAACGCAGAGGAAAACCCATCTGGGCCGCTGAGATTTGGCAGGACATTGCCACCCGGGCAGAAAAGCTGACCGTGGAAGTTCGACACGTGGATGCACATGTCCCCAAGAGTCGGGCTAATGAAGAGCATCGTAACAACGAGCAGGTGGACCGAGCTGCCAAGGTGAAAGTGTCACAGGTGGATCTGGACTGGCAGCACAAAGGAGAATTATTTCTAGCTCGTTGGGCCCATGATGCCTCTGGTCATCAAGGGAGAGATGCGACATACAGGTGGGCTCGTGACCGAAGGGTGGACTTGACCATGGACAACATCTCACAGGTCATCCACAGCTGTGAGACTTGTGCTGCAATCAAACAAGCCAAGCGGTTGAAGCCTCTGTGGTATAGTGGACGATGGTCAAGGTACAGGTATGGGGAAGTATGGCAAGTTGACTACATCACACTTCCCCAAACCCGCCAAGGAAAGCGCTACGTGTTGACCATGGTGGAAGCAACCACAGGATGGTTGGAGACCTACCCTGTGCCTCATGCTACTGCCCGGAACACCATCTTGGGTCTGGAAAAGCAAGTCCTGTGGAGACATGGTACCCCTGAGAGAATTGAGTCTGACAATGGAACCCATTTCAAGAACAGCCTCATAAGCACCTGGGCTAGAGAACACGGAATTGAATGGATATACCATATCCCCTATCATGCACCAGCTGCCGGGAAAGTTGAATGGTGCAACGGACTACTTAAGACAACTTTGAAGGCACTTGGCGGGGGAACCTTCAAAAATTGGGAACTGAACTTAGCAAAGGCCACCTGGATGGTTAACACAAGAGGTTCGATCAATCGAGCCAGTCCTGCCGAGTCCAAACCTTTGCACACAGTGGATGGAGATAAAGTCCCTGTGGTACACATAAGAGGCTTTTTAGGAAAGACTGTTTGGATTAGTCCCTCCTCAGGCAAAGGCAAGCCCATCCGTGGGGTTGTTTTTGCCCAAGGACCTGGTTATACTTGGTGGGTGATGAAGGCAGATGGGGAAACCCGTTGTGTACCACAAGGAGACCTTATCTTAAGTGAGAACTCTGTAGATGGTAATAGAATAAGGGGTGGATAATGTCCTAGGTTTCAATATAGATGTAGTTAAGTATTCTATTACCACCAGCTGTGGGCCGTTAGCTGCTATCACCTGCTAATGACCCACTCCGGATGACAGGCAATGGGCCATCCGTTAGCTGTTACCAGCTGCTAATGACCCACCCCGCATGACAGGCAATGGGCCATCAGGGACCCACCGTGTGACTCATGGACTTATCTCATCCCATTGTGGGATGCTCTGCCCAGGAGGGAGGAACCAGGTGTTCCCACCTGGATATAACCTGGCCTTGGAACTGCCTGAGCTAGCCCTGTCTACTGGGTTCCCAGAGGACCAGAGCTACCA